>NC_060176.1:28978281-29278281 GCF_021184085.1 Oncorhynchus gorbuscha | reverse complement strand
AGTAGTATTTTGCTGGATGACTTTCACTTTTACTTGAGTCATTTTCTAGTCAGGTCTCTTTACTTTTACTCAAGTATGACAAATGTTTTTTTAAAAGGCAGTAAATGAGGTTGAATGAACTGTTTTGCTGCCAGACAAGGCTCCACTGATAGCCAGGTGTGGCAGTGGTAAGATGTTGGAACTGCTGTTGGGATAGCTTTATTTAGGCCCTAACAGTTTGTGGGCACCGTTTGTCACCGTTATAGTGCAATTGATGTATTGTTTAGTGTTGTGTTGCGTAGTGGCTTTACTGGCATGCCCCAGTGTTTGCTGTGACCTTCATACGCTGTTGTCAGCGAGACTGGAGAGATACAGTATCAACTCGTCGGGATGATATCTGTATTGCGATACTCGCTTGTGATGTGGCAAGGAAACAAAACACGAAGGTGATTTTGCTTCGTTAGCAAAACAATCCTAATGTTGGAAACAACCCTTACTTTTTTGAACATTCTGTTAAAAATTGCGCAACATTTCAGCGTCCTGCTACTCATGCTAGGAATATAGTATGTGGATAGAAAACACTCTGACGTTTCTAAAACTGGTTAAATCACGGCTGTGACTATAACAGAATGTGTGTTTCGTCGAAAAGCGCAAGGAAAACTGATTACCAAAAACTGGAAAAAATATCAATGCGGCACTTGCATGTATTGTCTATGGGACAGCAAATTAGATGGGGCCGAGATTGCAAGTCCTACAGCTTCCACACAATGTCGCCAGTCTTGTCAATTGCCTGGGGGTTGTTTCTTGGTCAAACGAGTAAGAGAGACCCCATTCCTTCCGGTCTCCGACAGGATGTTTTGGAAGAGAGATTTCCGACCATGATTTGAAGACGTGGAGCTATTGAATAGACATCGCCCCGTGATCAATTTGATAGATTATTAACATTTACTAATACCTAAAGTTGGATCACAAAAGTATTTCGAAGTGTTTTGTGAAAGTTTATCGTCAACTTTTGTAATTTAAAAAAATAACGTTGCGTTTTAAAACGCTGTTTTTTTCAGGATCACACACTTTTCATAGATCGATATTTTGGGTATATATGGACCGATTTAATCGAAAAAAAGACCCAATAGTGATGTTTATGGGACATGTAGGAGTGCCAACAAAGAAGCTCCTCAAAGGTAATGAATGTTTTATATTTTATTTCTGCGTTTTGTGTAGCACCGGCTATGCTAATTATTTTGTTTACGTCCCCTTCAGGTATTTCGGGGTGTTGCATGCTATCACATAATAGCTTCTCATGCTTTCGCCGAAAAGCATTTTAAAAATCTGACTTGTTGGCTAGATTCACAACGAGTGTAGCTTTAATTCAGTACCATGCATGTGTGTTTTAATGAACGTTTGAGTTTTAACGAGTGCTATTAGCATTTAGCGTAGCGCATTTGCATTTCCAGATGGCTAGATGGGACGCCTGCGTGTATCGGGTGGGCTTAAGAGGTTAACAAATTATTGGTATGTGACATGTAACACCAGTTAAGTTAATTTCTTTGCAAAAGTAACAAAATATTTTATTTTGTGGGCCATATCCAGTGTTGATCTCTGTGTGCAAATTAAGTAAATTAATAAATAGCTACTGTCACGACTTCCACCGAAGGCAGGTCCTCTTCCTGTTCAGGCGGCGCACGGCGTCGACGGCATACTAGCCATCACCGATCCTTTTTTCCTTTTCTGTTTGTTTCATCTTTGGTTCTTTCACACCTGGTTTCATTTTCCTTAATTTGTGTGTATAATTACCCCTGTTGCCTGCCTAGGTTTGTGTGGGATTATTCATGTGATGTTGTGCCTATTTTGTTTTCACGTATTTATACTAAGTGTGTATAATTTTAGGAGCTTTTATTCCTCCTTTCGTGAGTAATGGGTTTCTCTGTTGTCGAGGGCGTTTTATTTTGGAATTGTACCTGACCTGAAAGTTTGTGGACATCTCTGCTCTCCTGCGCCTGACTCCTTCACCTACCTCTAAACGCAATCTTGTCACAGCTACCTAGATAAAACAACACCTGCTAGTTGATTATATGGTGTGTGCGCCTGCCTGTCAAAATAAAGAAAAAACACCAGAACAGGTAACAGTAACAAACTTAGCATCTGCTATTTTTATTTTATTTTTGTTTAAACCCATTGAGTGTAAACACCTATTTTGCAAGGGCGACCTGGCAAGATGGAAAAACAGAGAGCAGCGTGTCCTTAAAACATTACATAAAAATACAGAATACACACAAAAGACAAAGTGTCACAAGTTAGAGATGCATTTGTCACAGTGTTGTCGATCAGAGTCTTAAAAACAGACAAGGACACTAACTCCCCTAACTTTTAAATCTTCTGAAGCATGTTCCAAGATGAAGGGGCATTATGGGAAAAATATTTTTTCCCCCCATCTCAGTTCTAGTCTTAGGAACAGACAAGGACAGCAGTGACTGTGAACGAAGACTATATTGACTGACTGATCTGGTCAGTAAAGAACAGAGATAGATACAAAGGGACGCGGATCCTGTGTTCTGCCTTACAAACAGGACAACGGAATGGATCGCATGCAGCGACCCAAGGAAACGACTCCGAAAAAGAGGGAAACGCGGCGGTGTTCTGGTCAGACTCCGGAAAAGGGCACATCGCGCACCACTTCCCAGTATTCTTCTTGCCAATGTCCAGTCTCTCGACAACAAGGTTGATGAAATCCGAGCAAGGGTGGCATTCCAGAGGGACATCAGAGACTGCAACGTTCTCTGCTTTACGGAGACATGGCTTACTGGGAAAACGCTATCCAGGGCGGTGCAGCCAACGGGTTTCTCCACACATCGCGCCGACAGAAACAAACATCTCTCTGGTAAGAAGAGTGGAGGGGGCGTATGCCTCATGACTAACGGGACATGGTGTGATGAAGAAAACATACAGGAACTCAAATCCTTCTGTTCACCTGATTTAGAATTCCTCACAATCAAATGTAGACCGCATTATCTTCCAAGAGAATTCTCTTCGATTATAATCACAGCCGTATATATCCCCCCAAGCAGACACATCGATGGCTCTGAACGAACTTTATTTAACTCTTTGCAAACTGGAAAACATTTATCCGGAGGCTGCATTCATTGTAGCTGGGGATTTTAACAAAGCCAATCTGAAAACAAGACTCCTAAATTTTATCAGCATATCGATTGCGCAACCAGGGGTGGTAAAACCTTGGATCATTGTTACTCTAACTTCCGCGACGCATATAAGGCCCTGCCCCGCCCCCCTTCGGAAAAGCTGACCACGACTCCATTTTGCTGATCCCTGCCTACAGACAGAAATTAAAACAAGAGGCTCCCACGCTGAGGTCTGTCCAACGCTGGTCAGACCAAGCTGACTCCACACTCCAAGACTGCTTCCATCACGTGGACTGGGACATGTTTCGTATTGCGTCAGATGGGAATATTGACGAATACGCTGATTCGGTGTGCGAGTTCATTAGAACGTGCGTCGAAGATGTCGTTCCCATAGCAACGATAAAAACATTCCCTAACCAGAAACCGTGGATTGATGGCAGCATTCGCGTGAAACTGAAAGCGCGAACCACTGCTTTTAATCAGGGCAAGGTGTCTGGCAACATGACTGAATACAAACAGTGCAGCTATTCCCTCCGTAAGGCTATCAAACAAGCTAAGCGTCAGTACAGAGACAAAGTGGAATCTCAATTCAATGGCTCAGACACAAGAGGCATGTGGCAGGGTCTACAGTCAATCACGGACTACAAGATGAAATCCAGCCCAGTCACGGACCAGGATGTCTTGCTCCCAGGCAGACTAAATAACTTTTTTGCCCGCTTTGAGGACAATACAGTGCCACTGACACGGCCTGCAACGGAAACATGCAGTCTCTCCTTCACTGCAGCCGAGGTGAGTAAGACATTTAAACGTGTTAACCCTCGCAAGGCTGCAGGCCCAGACGGCATCCCCAGCCGCGCCCTCCGAGCATGCGCAGACCAGCTGGCCGGTGTGTTTACGGACATATTCAATCAATCCCTATACCAGTCTGCTGTTCCCACATGCTTCAAGAGGGCCACCATTGTTCCTGTTCCCAAGAAAGCTAAGGTAACTGAGCTAAACGACTACCGCCCGTAGCACTCACTTCCGTCATCATGAAGTGCTTTGAGAGACTAGTCAAGGACCATATCACCTCCACCCTACCTGACACCCTAGACCCACTCCAATTTGCTTACCGCCCAAATAGGTCCACAGACGATGCAATCTCAACCACACTGCACACTGCCCTAACCCACCTGGACAAGAGGAATACCTATGTGAGAATGCTGTTCATCGACTACAGCTCGGCATTCAACACCATAGTACCCTCCAAGCTCGTCATCAAGCTCGAGACCCTGGGTCTCGACCCCGCCCCTGTGCAACTGGGTACTGGACTTCCTGACGGGCCGCCCCCAGGTGGTGAGGGTAGGCAACAACATCTCCTCCCCGCTGATCCTCAACACGGGGCCCCACAAGGGTGCGTTCTGAGCCCTCTCCTGTACTCCCTGTTCACCCACGACTGCGTGGCCACGCACGCCTCCAACTCAATCATCAAGTTTGCGGACGACACAACAGTGGTAGGCTTGATTACCAACAACGACGAGACGGCCTACAGGGAGGAGGTGAGGGCCCTTGGAGTGTGGTGTCAGGAAAATAACCTCACACTCAACGTCAACAAAACTAAGGAGATGATTGTGGACTTCAGGAAACAGCAGAGGGAACACCCCCTATCCACATCGATGGAACAGTAGTGGAGAGGGTAGCTAGTTTTAAGTTCCTCGGCATACACATCACAGACAAACTGAATTGGTCCACTCACACTGACAGCGTCGTGAAGAAGGCGCAGCAGCACCTATTCAACCTCAGGAGGCTGAAGAAATTCGGCTTGTCACCAAAAGCACTCACAAACTTCTACAGATGCACAATCGAGAGCATCCTGGCGGGCTGTATCACCGCCTGGTACGGCAACTGCTCCGCCCTCAACCGTAAGGCTCTCCAGAGGGTAGTGAGGACTGCACAACGCATCATCGGGGGCAAACTACCTGCCCTCCAGGACACCTACACCACCCGTTGTTACAGGAAGGCCATAAAGATCATCAAGGACATCAACCACCCGAACCACTGCCTGTTCACCCCGCTATCATCCAGAAGGCGAGGTCAGTACAGGTGCATCAAAGCTGGGACCGAGAGACTGAAAAACAGCTTCTATCTCAAGGCCATCAGACTGTTAAATAGCCACCACTAACATTGAGTGGCTGCTGCCAACACACTGTCATTGACACTGACCCAACTCCAGCCATTTTAATAATGGGAATTGATGGAAATGATGTAAATATATCACTAGCCACTTTAAACAATGCTACCTTATATAATGTTACTTACCCTACATTATTCATCTCATATGCATATGTATATACTGTACTCTACAACATCGACTGCATCCTTATGTAACACATGTATCACTAGCCACTTTAACTATGCCACTTTGTTTACTTTGTCTACACACTCATCTCATATGTATATACTGTACTCGATACCATCTACTGTATGCTGCTCTGTACCATCACTCATTCATATATCCTTATGTACATGTTCCTTATCCCCTTACACTGTGTATAAGACAGTAGTTTTGGAATTGTTAGTTAGATTACTTGTTGGTTATCACTGCATTGTCGGAACTAGAAGCACAAGCATTTCGCTACACTCGCATTAACATCTGCTAACCATGTGTATGTGACAAATAAAATTTGATTTGATTTGATTTTGATTTGATTTAGGGAGTTGTCCCATCATAGAAACTCCATTTCAACTTCAGTTTCTTGGTCAAGTTATCAATGTGCCATTTTAAATTCAACTGTTCATCTAACCAAATCCCTAAATACTTATAGGTGACCCTATCAATTTGCTGGCCGGTTATAGTTCAAATTGGCAAGTGACTCCATCTGTTTACTTTCAGGGAAGAGAAAACCATAAACTTTGTTTTCCTTTCATCAAGCACAAGTTTCAATTGGAAAAGGTGCCTTTGAATGACAAAGGCCAACTGTAAGTCCGGAAAAGCCCTATATTAGATGCGCTAGAATAAATACTTGCGTCATCAGCATACAGATGGAGATTTGCAGTCTTCCCTATATCATTTATAAACAGTGTTAAAAAGGATCAGACCTAGAATTGAACCCTGGGGAACTCCTTTTGTAAGCCTTTGAAACACAGCTTTCATACCCTCCTGAGCTACACACTGTTGTCAGAAAGGTAGTTTTGGAACCAATCCAATGCATGAACACTTAAACCAACCTTTTTTAGTCTATTCAACAGCAGGGCATGTTCAAGTGTTGAAGGCCTTCGATAAGTTAATAAAAAGTGAAACCCAGTGATTGTTTTTGTCTTGAGCATCTAGAATGTTACCTACAACCTTACTTATAACAATAATTGTACTATGCTTGGCTCTAAAACCCAACTGGAACAGATAAAACTGAGTTATTATAAAGAAAGTCTTTCAATTGTGAGTACACAAGATTTTCCAAAACTTTTGCCACTGCAGACAGTTTAGATATGGGATGGTAGTTATCCAACTGTGACGGATCTCCACCTTTATGTAAAGGCATGACATAGGCTGCTTTCCAGACTTTTGGAAATGGTATTACTCGCCAATTAAAGATTTAATATGTGAGTGAAAGGGGCAGCAATGATCTCTGCACCAATTTTGAGAAAATATGAGTTTAATTCATCTGGGCCAGCTGCTTTCTTAATATCAATAGATTTGAGTTTCTTTACAACTTCTGAAAGCTCAATCTCGGCAAAATGAAATGGATGAACCATAGGCCGGCATGCGGCAATTTCCGTCACAGCCTCATTTGAGATGTTAGGAGTTCATTATCAAATAAATGCCCAGCTTTAGCAAAATGCTCGTTAAACATGCCAAGCAGATTATTCTTGTCAGTCACATACATTCAATTTGAGGTCAATTTCAGAGGAAGACCAGAGGAGTTGGTGTTAGCATTCATGGGGATGTTGGTGTCTCTAATACAAGCAACTGCACAATGATCACTTAAATCGTTAGCGAAAATATCAACGGCTGAGTATTTATGTGGACTGTTTGTTAGAATAACATCAATAAATGTTGACTTCGAGATGTCTAGGGGATGGAGTCTTCTGACTGCATTTATAATTTTAGTAAAATGTAACATATTGCACAGTCCTCTTATGACCTCAGAGTTTGGAGATAACCAATCCATTACTGGAATTATCCCTCTTTTCACTAACTGATAACAATGTATGAAAAAGTTCTGCTTGTGACTATTTGAATAACTTTGGCCATGAGCATGTGAACTGAATTAAATCAGAAGTTTAAAAGACATATCTTAGTGCAAACATTGAGTTGTATCCTTGTTTCCCTGCTAAGATCTCTGACTCTCCGGAGTCTCTGTCACAGCTTCAGTGGAGAGGGTCAGGACTGAGGAACAGGATCAGTGGACATTGTCCTCTACCCAACCGGCCCATCTGGACAGGTTACTCAACCGGGACGTCCCACCAGACAGGGGGGACAAGGGGGGACAGGGTACACCTGCAGGGGGAGGAGAAGGAAGCTAGGGGAGTGATTCAGCACATTAGCAGTGAACTGAACACACATTTACTGTACCTTACGCACAACCTAAAATACACACACACACACACACACATCACCAAACGGTGTCCTCACAGTACAGTGCTTAGCTCCATTGTGATGTTGTCTTTGGATTCCGTCAGAGAATATCACACTCAGGCAAGCAGATAAAAGGCATGCTTCTGTGGAGTGGGCAGCAGGAGAACTTGGATCGCTCCCGGCTCCTAGTTACCAGAAAGAGAAACACTGACAGCTGCTCCAATCACAATCCCACTACGTTAGATTAGCTCACTCTCACAGCTCTGAGTAAAGACAGTGAAACAAGTGCAGTTCCGTGGAGCTAGACTGTGACCGTCGGAATTCTGGCATGCTTAGAGAAGTTTTTGGTTGTCACACAGCTGTTGTATGGAAGTAAAACTTGATTAGTTCATTGAAAATGAAGGATGGTAGGGAACGAAAGAGTGACCGTTTCTAGACAAGCTGGGTGTTTTTCTCACATAAACAGTTTTTAGATAATAATATAACTTGATCAATTAACAAAAAATGGAAGATTGTTTGACACAAGAGAGTTAAGGTGCACTGTAATTGCTGACATTGTGCAGACATGCTTTTGTTCTCATATGAAGTAGCTTTATAGTTCATTAAAGACAGAAGATGGAACTAATAAGAGTGAAGGTACACAACAGTTGCTAAATTAAAATAAACATGTAATTAAGTCATCAGGGTTGGGGAGTAACGGATTACATACACTCAGTAACTTGTAACTAATTACCAAGAAACTAACTGTAATCCGTTATGTTACCAACAGAAAAACAAATATATTTTGTAAAACTAGATGATAGGGTTACTAGGGTTACTTTCAAATTCAAAAAGGATGGTTGTGAAAAAATACATTTGTTTTCTCCATGACATTCAAATCAGCATTGAAAAAGTTGAAGTTTGTTCCGCTTGAGCGAGTTGGAGACCTGATTCAGAGGGGTTGGGTTAAATGCGGAAGACACATTTCAGACAAGGTATCCCCTTTTCCCTTTCACCATGGTGACACACCAAATGCCTCTGATTGCATGAGAGCAGCATTTACTTTTCAACCATGTTTTCAATCAATTGGCCCAATCAGTCTTCCTTTTTTTTAACCAGGCAAGTCAGTTAAGAACAAATTCTTATTTTCAATGACGGCCTAAGAACAGTGGGTTAACTGCCTGTTCAGGGGTAGAACGACAGATTTGTACCTTGTCAGCTCGGGGGTTTGAACTCACAATCTTCCGGTTACTAGTCACACGCTCTAACCACTAGGCTACCCCTGCCGCCCAGATAGCAAAGTTACACATTGGTTTCCTTACCTGCAAGCAGTTTATGGACATGGTATGACAGCAATCCATGCTTTGGTTTAGTTTCCCTGGAACAATTTCGACATGCTAACAATTTAGCATTTGTGGTACAAATCCAATTCATACCGATAGTAGCATTTTCCTGCTTACAGGGTAGGGAAATATTTATTTATTTATCAGGGAGTCATACTGAGACCAAGGTCTCTTTAACTGATGAGCCCTGAATTACATAAATTACATAAATTACAGACGTCAATATAAATCCGAAATGTAAGCAGAAAGAAACACATGGTCATAAAAAAACACATTCATCAGTAATACGGTCCTCAATCAGCATTCTGAATTACCCTAGAGGCACCGAAGCATCACATTTAAGAACATTTTGAAGATTGTTCCTACAAATAAAGTGCAAGAAAAGTAAAAGCTGATTTACCTAACTCAGTAGAGACCAAAGGAATTTCCAGAGTCAACCGTCCCTGAGACCGGGTGTGATAACTCTCATGTCTAAAGTTTCGTAAAGATGTTAGGTACAGTGGCACTTTTTTTGTAAAAGGGCTTTATAAATTAAAACATAACAATGCGTCAACCTACATGACATCGAAGAGGGCCAACCGACATTCTGGTAGAGGACGCAGTGATGAGTACTAAAGTTATTGTCCGTAAAACAGCGCAGTGTGCTATTATAAAATGCATATGACAAATCTAATTTGATTGGTCACATACACATGGTTAGCAGATGTTAATGTGAGTGTAGCGGAATGCTTGTGCTTGTAGTTCTGACACGTGCAGTAATATCTAACAAGTAAGCTAACAATTTCACAACAACAACAACAACTTCACAACAACTAGCAAGTGTAAAAGGAATGGATAAGAATATGTACATATAATTATATGGACGAGCGGTGGCCGTGCGGCATAGGCAAGATGCAGTAGATGGTATAGAGTACAGTATACACATACAAGACGAGTAATGTAGGGTATGTAAACATTATATAAAGTGGCATTGTTTAAAGTGACGAGTGATACATTTATTACATCACATTTGTTATTATTAAAATGGCTAGAGATGGAGTCAGTATGTTGGCAGCAGCCACTCAATGTTAGTGGTGGCTGTTTAACAGTCTGATGGCCTTGAGATAAGTTATTTTTCAGTCTCTCGGTCCCAGCTTTGATTCACCTCTACTGACCTCTCCTTCTGGATGATAGCGGGGTGAACAGGCAGTGGCTCGGGTGGTTGTTGTCCTTGATGCTCTTTTTGGCCTTC
This sequence comes from Oncorhynchus gorbuscha, assembly GCF_021184085.1. Classification (NCBI taxonomy): domain Eukaryota; kingdom Metazoa; phylum Chordata; class Actinopteri; order Salmoniformes; family Salmonidae; genus Oncorhynchus; species Oncorhynchus gorbuscha. The sequence goes on along the minus strand of NC_060176.1, from coordinate 29,268,057 downwards.
CTGTGACATCGGGTGGTGTTGGTGTCCTGAGGGGCAGGTAGTTTGCCCCCAGTGATACGCTGTGCAGAACTCACTACCCTCTGGAGAGCCTTACGGTTGTGGGCGGAGCAGTTGCTGTACCAGGCAGTGATACAGCGCGACAGGATGCTCTCGATTGTGCATCGATAACAGTTTGAGTGTTTACGGTGACGAGACAAATTTCTTCAGTTTCCTGAGGTTGCGCACACGTGTGTATAAGGTTTTATTTATCTTGGTCAGGTCGCAGTTGTAAATGAGAACTTGTTCTCAGCTAGCCTACCTGGTTAAATAGAGGTGAAAGGAAAAGTTTTTTTTTATGATTAAAAGCAGTGGTTCGTGCTTTTAGTTTTATGTGAATGCTACCATCAATCCACAGTTTCTGGTTGGGGAAGGTTTTAATAGTCACCATGGGTACTACATCACCGATGCACTTGCTAATAAACTCAATGTTGTTGTCTGAGGCTATCCGGAACATATCCCAGTCCACATGATCGAAGCAATCTTGAAGTGAGGAATCCATTGGTCGGACCAGCGTTGAACAGACCTTAGTATGGGCGTTTCCTGTTTTAGGTTCTGTCTATAGGCTGGGAGCAACAAAATGGAGTCGTTGTCACGACTTCCACCGAAGGTGGCTCCTCTCCCTGTTCAGACGGCACTCGGCGGCCGTCACCGGCAGTCTACTAGCTGCCACCGATCCCTTTTCATTTGGTTTTGTCTGTCTTGTCGAGATTAGGTTAATTGTGGGGTATTTAATCTCGCCCTACCCTTTTGGTTTTGTTCGGAATTGTTTGTGTATCTGTCATTTGTTTGGGTTGCGTTTGGTTTGTTCTGTTGAACAGGTGGTTTTCTGGACTGCGTTCCTGTTGTTTTGTGACTGATGTTGTGGTCCTGTGCCTGTTCTTAATTTGACTTATAATTAAACGCCCTTCCTGCAATTCTCACTCTCCTGCGCCTGACTCCACACCCACCTCTCCTAGGGAGAACCTGACAGTCGTACTCAGATTTGCCGAAAGAAGGACAAGGGAGTGCTTTGTATGAGTCGCGGAAGTTAGAGTAGCAATGATCCAGAATACTGCCAGCCCAGAATGCTGCCAGATAAAATTTAGGGAGCTTTGTTATCAGATTAGCTTCGTTAAAATCCCCAGCTACAATAAATGCTGCCTCAGGATATATGGTTTCCAGTTTACATAGAGTCTAATGAAGTTCTTTCAGGGCCGTCGAGGTGTCTGCTTGGAGGGGGGGGTGTATACATGGCTGTGATTATAATTGAAGGGAATTCTCTTAGTAGATAATGCGGTCGGCATTTGATTGTAAGGAATTCAAGGTCAGGTGAACAAAAGGACTCGAGTTCCTGTATGCTGTTATGATCACACCACGACTCATTAATCATAAGGCATACAGATCCACACTTCTTCTCACCAGAGAGATTTGTTTCTGTCAGTGCGATGCGTGAAGGAACTGGGTGGCTGTACCGACTCCAACATATCCCGAGTGAGCCATGTTTCCATGAAACAGAGAATGTTACAATCTCTGATGTCTCTTTGGAAGGCAACCCATGCTCACATTTCGTCTACCTTGTTATCAAGAGACTAGACATTGGCGAGTAGTATACTCGGGAGCAGTGAGCGATGCCCCTTCTGCGGCGCCGTTGTTTTGGGTCGCCTACTGGGATCCGATCCATTGTCCTGGGTGGTGGACCAAACAGAGGATCCGCTTCGGGAAAGTCGTATTCCTGGTTGCAATGTTGGTAAGTTGACGTTGCTCTTATATCCAATTGTTCTTCCCAGCTATATGTAATAAGACTTAAGATTTCTGGGGTAACAGTGTAATAAATAATACATTAAAAAGATAAATATTGCATATGTTTCCTAAGAACGCGAAGTGGGGTGACCATCTCTGTCGGCGTCATTATACCAACGGCTTTAATGAAGTGGCAGTTTTGTTAATATAGATGATGTCACCGTAGTCGAGGACCGATAGGAACGTCGACTGAATAATCTGCTTTCTACTATTTAGCGAGAGGCAGGACCTATTGCTACAGTATAGAAGAAGCCCAATTTCATTATCAGCTTCTTAACTAATTCATCAATATGTTTTTAAAAGACAGGGACACGATCAATATGGACACCATCCAAAGTACATATGCTAAACTCAGTTATTTTTATGTGGTCTAGAGATCAACATACTAAGTTTGTACCTGTATTCAATGCTAATTTCAAATCAAATTTTATTTGTCACATACACATGGTTAGCAGATGTTAATGTGAGTGTAGCGAAATGCTTGTGCTTCTGGTTCTGACAATGCAGTAATAACCAACAAGTAATCTAGCTAACAATTCCAAAACTACTACCTTATAGACACAAGTGTAAGGGGATAAAGAATATGTACATAAAGATATATGAATGAGTGATGGTACAGAGCGGCATAGGCAAGATACAGTAGATGGTATTGAGTGCACTATATACATATGAGATGAGTATGTAAAAAAAGTGGAATAGTTAAAGTGGCTAGTGATACATGTATTACATAAAGATGCAGTAGATGATATAGTGTACAGTATATACGTATACATATGAGATGAATAATGTAGGGTATGTAAACATTATATTAGGTAGCATTGTTTAAAGTGGCTAGTGATATATTTTACATAATGTCCCATCAGTTCCCATTATTAAAGTGGCTGGAGTTGTGTCAGTGTGTTGGCAGCAGCCACTCAATGTTAGTGGTGGCTGTTTAACAGTCTGATGGCCTTGAGATAGAAGCTGTTTTTCAGTCTCTCGGTCCCAGCTTTGATGCACCTGTATTGACCTCGCCTTCTGGATGATAGCGGGGTGAACAGGCAGTGGCTCGGGTGGTTGTTGTCCTTGATGATCTTTATGGCCTTCCTGTGACATCGGGTGGTGTAGGTATCCTGGAGGGCAGGTAGTTTGCCCCCAGTGATGCGTTGTGCAGACCTCACTACCCTTTGGAGAGCCTTACGGTTGTGGGCGGTGAAGTTGCTGTACCAGGCGGTGATACAAGCCCGACAGGATGCTCTCGATTGTGCATCTGTAGAAGTTTGTGAGTGCTTTTGGTGACAAGCCGAATTTCTTCAGCCTCCTGAGGTTGTAGAGGCGCTGCTGCGCCTTCTTCACAATGCTGTCTGTGTGGGTGTACCAATTCAGTTTGTCTGTGATGTGTACGCCGAGGAACTTAAAACTTACTACCCTCTCCACTACTGTTCCATCGATGTGGATAGGGGGCTGTTTCCTGAAGTCCACAATCATCTCCTTAGTTTTGTTGACGTTAAGTGTGAGGTTATTTTCCTGACACCACACTCCGAGTGGCCTCACCTCCTCCCTGTAGGCCGTCTTGTTGTTGTTGGTAATCAAGACTACCACTGTTGTGTCGTCCGCAAACTTGATGATTGAGTCCTCACATCGGCTGCAGTGAAAGAGATTCCTCATGTTTTGGTTGCGGGCCGTGTCAGTGGCACTGTATTGTCCTCAAATCAGGCAGAAAAGTTATTTAGTCTGCCTGGGAGCAAGACATCCTGGTCCGTGACTGGGCTGGTTTTCTTTTTGTAATCCGTGATTGACTGTAGACCCTGTCACATAACTCTTGCGTCTGAGCCATTGAATTGAGATTCTACTTTGTCTCTATACTGTCGCTTAGCTTGTTTGATTGCCTTGCGGAGGGAATAGTTACACTGTTTGTATTCGGTCATGTTTCCGGTCACCTTGCCCTGATTAAAAGCAGTGGTTTGCGCTTTCAGTTTCACACGAATGCTGCCATCAATCCACGGTTTCTGGTTTGGGAATGTTTTAATCGTTGCTATGGGAACGACATCTTCAACGCACGTTCTAATGAACTCGCTCACCGAATCAGCGTATTCGTCAATGTTGTTGTCTGACGCAATACGAAACATATCCCAGTCCACGTGATGGAAGCAGTCTTGGAGTGTGGAATCAGATTGGTCGGACCAGCATTGAACAGACCTCAGCACGGGAGCTTCTTGTTTTAATTTCTGTCTGTAGGCAGGGATCAACAAAATGGAGTCGTGGTCAGCTTTTCCGAAAGGAGAGCGGGGCAGGGCCTTATATGCGTTGCGGAAGTTAGAATAGCAATGATCCAAGGTTTTTCCAGCTCGGGTTGTGCAATCGATATGCTGATACAATTTAGGGAGTCTTGTTTTCAGATTTACCTTGTTAAAATCCCCAGCTACAATGAATGCAGCCTCCGGATATATGGATTCCAGTTTGCAAAGAGTCAAATAAAGTTTGTTCAGAGCCATTGATGTGTCTGCTTGGGGAGGAAATATATACGGCTGTGATTATAATCGAAGAGAATTCCCTTGGTAGATAATGCGGTCGACATTTGATTGTGAGGAATTCTAAATCAGGTGAACAGAAGGACTTGAGTACCTGTATGTTGTTGTGGCCACACCACGTCTCGTTAACCATGAAGCATACGCCCCGCCCCTCTTCTTACCAGAAAGATGTTTGTTTCTGTCGGCGCGATGCGTGGAGAAACTAGCTGGCTGCACCGACTCCGATAGAGTCTCTCCAGTGAGCCATGTTTCCGTGAAGCAAAGAACGTTACAGTCTCTGATGTCCCTCTGGAATGCTACCCTTGCTCGGATTTCATCAACCTTGCGTCACCGGGGGCAAACTACCTGCCCTCCAGGACACCTACACCACCCGATGTTACAGGAAGGCCATAAAGATCATCAAGGACAACAACCACCCGAGCCACTGCCTGTTCACCCCGCTATCATCCAGAAGGCGAGGTCAGTACAGGTGCATCAAAGCTGGGACCGAGAGACTGAAAAACAGCTTCTATCTCAAGGCCATCAGACTGTTAAACAGCCACCACTAACATTGAGTGGCTGCTGCCAACACACTGACACTGACTCAACTTCAGCCACTTTAATAATGGGAATTGATGGGAAATGTAAAATATATCACTAGCCACTTTAAACAATGCTACCTAATATAATGTTTACATACCCTAAATTATTCATCTCATATGCATACGTATATACTGTACTCTATATAATCTACTGCATCCTTATGTAATACATGTACCACTAGCCACTTTAACTATGCCACTTTGTTTACATACTCATCTCATATGTATATACTGTACTCGATACCATCTACTGTATCTTGCCTATGCTGCTCTGTACCATCACTCATTCATATATCTTTATGTGCATATTCTTTAACCCCTTACACTGTGTATAAGACAGTAGTTTTGGAATTGTTAGTTAGATTACTTGTTGGTTATTACTGCATTGTCGGAACTAGAACCACAAGCATTTCGCTACACTCGCATTAATATCTGCTAACCATGTGTATGTGACAAATACAATTTGATTTGATTTGTTGTCAAGAGACTGGACATTGGCGAGAAGAATGCTAGGGAGTGGTGCACGATGTGCCCGTCTCCGGAGTCTGACCAGAAGACCGCTTTGTTTCCCCCTTTTACGAAGTCGTTTTTTGGGGTCACCGGCTGGGATCCATTCAGTTGTCCTGGGTGAAAGGCAGAACACAGGATCCGCTTCGCGAAAGTCATATTCTTGGTCGTACTGATGGTGAGTTGACGCTGCTCTTATATTCAGTAGTTCTTCTCGACTGTATGTAATGAAACCTAAGATGACCTGGGGTACCAATGTAAGAAATAACATGTAAAAAAACAAAAAACTGCATAGTTTCCTAGGAACGGGAAGCGAGGCGGCCATCTCTGTCGGCGCCGGAAGTACAATTTCAGGTCAATAAAGTTTTTCTGTAATACAATGAAGGTAGAATGTAGTTCAGATAGAGTCTGGTCAACCGTGGCAGCAATAGCATACACAACAGTATCATCTGCATACATATTATTATTATTATATTAAGTGCAGGTTACAGTATTTTAAAGACAAGTCAATATTGTTGATGTAAACAGTAAAAAGTATTTCATTTGATTTGATTTTTGATTTAAAAAGTACAGGACCCAGAATCACGGGACACCTTTCATAATATCCAGGAAACCTGAACAATGTCATTTTGTAATTTGGGTCAACTATCCCTTTAAAAACAATAACATAAACAACAGAGGAGGTTAAAAAGCCCTTTGTTTTGGCTTTATGTTCAGGTGTTTATTTTACAAATCTATATTTCCACATTTACAAGTCTTAATTGGAATGACTGGAAATGTCAAACTTGATTTTTAATATAAAAATATAGCCTAATCGTATTATTATCTGTATTGAAGTATAAAGCACTGGGTTAGTAGCCAACCCACAAAATGAAATGCTACATCCATTTAGGGCCAACTATGTAAAGTCTAACATTGATTTATCCTGCACTAGAGGTTGTTCAATTGGTAAAAAAAAAAAAATGTTTTCTTCTAATGCCTCTTAGGGGGAAATAATGTGCTACCGTGTTGACATTCTCCAGACAATCTGTTACTGTTGTTAAATGAGAATAAAAATGTATGAATTAATTAAAGAGTGCATTATCAAACAGTGCTGCTGACTACACAGCCCACAGGCAGTCTGGGTAACGTAGGTGTCTTGCTGCCCTCTGCTCGTGAGTGGAGCAGTGGTACAGTATACTGCAGCCCACCACTGTGTCCCTGTATGACATGGGTCTCGGTTTTACTCATCCAGAAGAACACACACACACAAACCATAGCATTGTAGATGGCTGGGTCATCACATTATCCAAAACAACAGTGTCCAATACAAACTATTGCAACTAGAGATTGCATCAGGTGGAAAGCAATTTTTCACAGCAATACACAATGGAGTTGTGGGGTGTGATGTGATGAAAGAGGAGAGACAGATGAGAGGGTGGGAAAGGGAGGAGGTGAGAGACAGAGTGAGTGAAAGAGGGAAAGGGTGAGATGGAGAGAGACCTGGAGACAGAATGGAAGAAGAGAAGAAGATAGACAGTATACACAAGAAAAAGAGAGGATGAAGAGACGGGGGCTATGTGGTGAGAGAAGAGAGAATTTTTTTTTTTTACAACAACAGCCTACACAAGGGGAACAGTTGGTTAACTAGGCAAGTCATCTTAAGAACAAATTCTTATGTACAATGATGGCCTACCAAGGAACAGTTGGTTGACTGCCTTGTTCAGGGGTAGAACAACAGATTTTCACCTTGTCAACTCTGGGATTTGATCCAGCAACCTTTTGGTTACTGGCCCAACGTTCTAACCACTAGGCTACCTGCCACCACCATAATGAGAAGAGAAAGAAAGTAGGGGAGAAACAGATGGTAATTTATCTCTGCTTACAGAATGGCATCCCATTACCACCAAATGTAATCTCATCTCAGCAAAACTGCAACAGATGCATTTGGATATTGCCACAGAGAGGAGTTAAGAGACGGGACAGGATATTGATGGCAAGGACAACATTATATTAATCTCTTTCACTCTGCCACTTCTCTGTGTTAGTTAGGAGAATGTGATGAGACACAGAGATCGGTGTTGGAAGCGACACACCAACTCAGCGCAATGAGGAGAGGGAGTTTAGAAGGTTCAGGATGTTCATTTAAGTGACTTTCCTTGGTTGTGAACAAAAACACATATCTACACGCACATTCCTCCTCAGTCATCCTCCCCTCTCTCTTTTTTTTCTCTCTATACATTACAAAACCATCAACTATTACAGCAATTTAGTCTCACTTTTTGCCAAAGCTTTCATAAGTATCTGACACACTCAGCAGTGTTGCCTGATGGCACCTCTCAACCAGTCTCATTTACACCTACAGTAAACCGTAAGAAAAAACGCAGAATGCACAAGCAACCATAACCAGTATGAGTTACTTTGCCAGGATGAATCACTGAAACTGCTGAAAAGAGTGTGTGCGAAAGAAGGAGAAAAAAAAACAGAAGATGAGTTGGAGAGAAGAATGTACAGTGCCTTCGGACTTATTACATTTTGACCACTTGACTTATTAAATGTTGTTACTTTACAGCCCGACTCTAAAACGGATTGAAACAATAAATAATCCTCAGCAATCTACACACAATACCCCAATCTACACACAATACCCCAATCTACACACAATACCCCAGAATGAAAATTTTAAAACAGGTAAAAAACAAAAACCAAGCCATGAGGTTGAAGGGATTGTCCACAAAGCTCAGACACAGGATTGTGTCAAGGTAGTGATCTGGGGAAATGTAACAAAAAATGATGCAGCATTGAAGCTCCCCAATAACACAGTGGCCTCCGTCATTCATAAATGGAACAGGTTTGGAACCACCAAGACTCTTCCTAGAGCTGGCCGCCCAGCCAAACTGAGCAATCGGGGTAGAAGGGCCATTGGTCAGGGAGGTGACCAAGAACCCGATGGTCACTGTGACAGAGCTCTAGAGTTCCTCTGTGGAGATGGGAGAACCTTCCAGAAGGACAACCATCTCTGCAGCACTCCATCAATTAGGCCTTAATGGTAGAATGGACAGACGGAAGCAACTCCTCAGTAAAAAGGCACATGACAGCCCGCTTGGAGTTTGCCAAAAGGCACCTAAAGACTCTCTGACCATGAGAAACAAGGTTCTCTGGTCTGATGAAACTAGTCAGGTCTGGGAGACTAGTCAGGATCGAGGGAAAGATGAACAGAGCAAAGTACAGAGAGATCCTTGATACAAACCTGATCCAGAGCGCTCAGGACCTCAGACTGGGGTGAAGGTTCACCTTCCAACAGGACAACAAACATAAGCACACAGCCAAGACTATGCAGGAGTGGCTTTGGGACAAGTCTCTGAATGTCCTTGAGTGGCCCAGCCAGAGCCTGGACTTGAACCCAATCGAACATCTCTGGAGAGACCTGAAAATAGCTGTGCAGTGACACTCCCCACCCAACCTGCAAGAGCTTGAGAGGATCTGCAGAGGAGAATGGGAGAAACTCCCAATACAGGTGTACCAAGCTTGAAGCGTCATACCCACGAAGACTCAAGTCTAATCACTGCCAAAGGTGCTTTAACAAACAAAGTACTGAGTAAAGGGTCTGAATACTTATATAAATGTGATATTTCCAGTTATTTTTTATATACATTTGCTAGAATTTCCCAAAACTTGTTATTTTATTTGTCATTGTGGGGTATTGTGTGTACATTGATGAGGAAATAAAACAATTGAATACATTGTATAATACGATTCTGATTCTGTTTCAATGTTGTAGGTGTGTTTACTCAAATCTCATGCTGGAAAACAATTCAACTTCTAGACGTCAAAAGAGATGAGGATGCGAGAGAGGAGGGCAGAGGTGTCACGAATATTACCGAAGGGGACTCCCCTTCTTGTTCGGGTGGTGCTCGGCGGTCGTCGTCGCCGGTCTACTAGCCATCACCGATCCGTTGTTCTGTGTTCCTTTGGTTTTGTCTGATTAGTATCACCTGTTTCTTGTTTGGTTGTTAGGGTAGGGTTATATATAGTTTGTTCAGCCCGCTTCTGTTTCGTGCAGGCTTGTTAGTCTGTTCTGTGTTTGAGTGCATTTTGTTTGTATTTTGGGTTTCGCGCTGTCCGGTTTTATTTCTGATCATTTGTTTTCCCACTTTTGATCATGTTATTTTTCCTGGACATTAAAGCGTGTTTTTTCCCACATCTTTTGCTCTCTGCGCCTGACTCCACACCTCCTCACTCATTTGTCGTAACAAGAGGAGTGAGAAGGAAATGAGGAGGAGTAATAGATAAAGAGGTGGACAGGAGGAGAGGGCTAGAGGAGAGAGAGAGAGAGAGAGAGAGAGAGAGAGAGAGAGAGAGAGAGAGAGAGAGAGAGAGAGAGAGAGAGAGAGAGAGAGAGAGAGAGAGAGAGAGAGAGAGAGAGAGAGAGAGAGAGAGAGAGAGAGAGAGAGAGAGAGAGAGAGAGAGAGAGAGATGAGGGCGGTAGATGGAGGGGATGAGGACAGGAGGAGAAAAGATAAAGGCTTGCCAGAACAGTGGGGTAAGGTACAAAACAACAGGCAGTCTCAGGGTCAGGGCAGGCAGAACGGTCAAGACCAGGAAGGACTAAAAAACAGGAGCAGGAAAACAAGCAGGAGCAGGGAAACAAGCAGGAGCAGGGAAACAAGCAGGAGCAGGGAAACAAGCAGGAGCAGGGAAACAAGCAGGAGCAGGGAAACAAGCACTGGTAGGTTTTACGAACAAAACGAACTGGCAACAGACAAACAGAGAACACAGGTATAATGGGGAAGATGGGTGACACCCAGAGGGGGGTGGAGACAATCACAAAGACAGGTGAAACAGATCAAGGTGTGACAGATCTGTTATTTTTATAGTGTTCGACTGACTCATAACTAGGCCTCTGTGTGTGATAAATCATTATACGCTGCAGTACAAGGATGTAAGAATCTAAAAATACCTAAAGGGTACATAGAGGAGGTGAAAAAGAGCATCAGGCTTGTGCAGACATGCTCCATTCAATGGACTGCCAAAGTCTGTTAGATCAAAGTGTGTATTTGTCTGCACGTGTGTGTGTGTGTGTGTGTGTGTGTGTGTGTGTGTGTGTGTGTGTGTGTGTGTGTGTGTGTGTGTGTGTGTGTGTGTGTGTGTGTGTGTGTGTGTGTGTGTGTGTGTGTGTGTGTGTGTGTGTGTGTGTGTGTGTACAGTACCAGTCAAAAGTTTGGACATTCCTACCCATTAAAGGGTGTTTATTTATTTTTACAATTTTCTATATTTTAGAATAATAGTGAGAACATCAAAACTGTGACTACCTCATGAAGCTGGTTGAGAGAAATGCCAAGAGTGTGCAAAGCTGTCAAGGCAAAGGGTGGCTACCTTGAAGAATCTAAAACATAAATATATTTGGATTTGTTTAACAGTTTTTTGGTTACTACATGATTCCATACATGTTATTTCATAGTGTTGATGTTGTCACTACTATTCTACAATGAGAAAATAGTAAAAATAATGAAAAACTCTTGAATGAGTAGGGTGTCCAAACATTTGGCTGGTACTGTACTATATGTGCCTATGACACACACACACACACACACACACACACACACACACACGGTTTCTTCACACACATACAGATGAGTCTTCTGTATGATTGTGCAGGTCTTAGTTCCACAAATATGGTTTATATCCACCATAATAATAACAACCCTCAGATCTCTTGTGACTGACACAGGCAGTCCAATTCTGATCTTGTTTTCCACTAATTGGTCTTTTGACCAATCACATCAGATCTTTTCACATCAGATATTTTTCCAAGCTCATTTGATTGGTCCAATTAGTAAAATAAATATCAGAATTGGGCTGCCTGTGTAAACGCATGCATACAGTCCATGGAATAGGACAAGTGATTACACAAACATACATGCATACTAACACACACATACACACACACACACACACCTAATTGAAATCGGACAAACCCCAAAGTGAAACCATGGCATGCCTAAAAGGTGTTACACACCACACACATTGGGTGTAAAAGCACCACAAGCCTGTTCAACATGCCAGCTAACACACGTGACGTAGAAGTCCGTCCCTGGCCGCGGGCAGCATTTGGTACTTTAACGCACGCACACATTCATCACTCCTCCCTGCTCCGTTATCAGAGAAGTTAACAATGTGGGTCGGCACACAAGTTAACTTCTGTCTTAGTACATACATTTCACATTTATGTCAGTATTCATATTTAATATAGCAATATTTATTATACTGTCTTGTTTGTTCTGTTCCTCTCTCTCTCTCCATCTCTGTAGCTTCCGGGTATGCTGGATAAGGACCCGAGCTAAGGGAATGGGCTGACTTTGTAGTGCCTGTCCCGAATGGCCCTTAATGTAAATGGGCATATTGAAAGACACTGTCAGTAGTGATGTAATGTTGTAAATGTTATATTGTGATATTGTTTCATAAACGTGTCGCAATGTATACACTTTAGTATGTTAGGTTAAATGGAAAATGTAGGTTTGTATAGGTAATTGCCTAATTAATTTGTGTTAATTGTTCTGAGGGGAGGGGCTAGCCCTACAAAAGGAGCCTCTATTTCAGTTCATAGGAAGGCATTTTGGATTGAGCTGTGGGTGGGGCAGCATTGTTTTTAGCTGTCCCATAAGGTATATGTTTGATGCCAGTACTGTCATTTTTGTTCTGGAATCCCTTTGTAAATAAACACCCTTGCACAGAAGAACTTTTGTGTCCATCTTTTTATTTTGATATAGGTTAGGTTTTCAAGTTTAGCCTTCTGGCCTACTCTACATGACAACACATTAAACACATTAGACTGCAATGAAGGGTTAGGGTGATGCAGCGGTCTAAGGCACTGCATCTCAGTGCTAGAGGTGTCACTACAGACCCTAGTTCGATCCTGGGCTGTAATCAAAACCGACTGTGATTGGGAGTCCCATAGGGCGGCGCACAATTGGCCCAGCGTTGTTAGGGTTTGGCCGGGGTAGGCCGTCCTTGTAAATAAGAATTTGTTCTTAACTGACTTGCCTAGTTAAATAAAGGTTAAATAAAAATAAAATAAATTAACATGTTCAATGAGTTCTCTGAACGCACCTCCAATGGAACCAGAGGGTGTTTCATGAGTGTTGCACATGCAATATTAAAACCCTGCATGTTAGATGTGTGTTCACAAGCCATCCGTGTTTAATGGTTTTACAGGATTCTGTCTAAGGGGACACGTTTGGGTGGTTTTCTGCAAACATATCCCCAGCTCGCCTGTAACTAGCCCAGCTGGTAAATACCCAGCACTGATTAAAAAAAGGAGGTTGTTTGAGAAACGTCACACTGGTGACATTGGACAGGAAATTACCTGGCAGAGATAACAATGCAATCATACATTCATCATCTCAGATAGGGCTTTTTCAGGGAGAATCAAGACTTTGATTTGAGTTGGAAATCCAAATAAGCCTCTGTCCATTCATATGCAATTTTGCCTGGGCCTACTCGTAAACAAAGACAAAAATATTACTGTCAACAAGGCAGGTCCTACAGGCCCTAGTTTTGTTACACCTTGACTACTGTTCAGTTGTGGTCAGGTGCCACAAAGAGGAACTTAGGAAAATTACAATTGGCTCAGAACAGGGAAGCACGGCTGGGCCCGTGGATGTACACAGAGAGCTAACGTTAATAATATGCATGTCAATCTCTCGTGGCTCAATCACTACCTGTATGTGTGACATGTATTGACATGTTGAAAGCACCGAGCTGTCTGTTTGAACCACTGGCGCTACCCGGACACCCAGAGGTCTCTTCACAGTCCCCAAGTACAGAACAGACTACGGGAGGCGCACGGTACTGCATAGAGCCATGGAACTTTATTTCACATCAAGTAACTCATGCAAGCAGTAAAATCTGATTTAAAAATAGATAAAAATACACCGTATGGTACAGCGGGGACTGTGAAGCAACACAAACACATGCACAGACACATGCATACACACACACTATAACATACGCACATGTACACATGGATTTTGTGTTGTAGATATGTGGTAGTGGAGTAGGGGCCTGAGGGCACACACTTGATGTGTTGTGAAATCTGTTGTGAATGTGTTGTATTGTTTTACAATTGTATAACTGCCTCAATTTTGCTGGACCCCAGGAAGAGTAGCTGCTGCCTTGGCCCAGTGAAGCGAATCCACCAGATGAGCTATGCTTGCTTCGAGGCAAACAACACTGAACAATGCAACAGCTGTTCCAGGCGACTGTGTGATCTCGCTCTCCGTAGACGACGTGAGTAAGACCTTTGAACAGGTTGCAGGGCCAGACGGAACACCATGACGCATACTCAGAGTATGCACTGACCTGCTGGCAAGTGTCTTCACTGACGTTTCAACTTCTGACCCCGTTTGTAATACCAACTTGTTTCAAACAGATCACCATATCCCTCTTGCCCAAGAACACCAAGGTAACCTGCCCAAATGAAATGAAATTCTTTGAAAGGCTGGTCATGGCTCACATCAACATCATCATCCCAGACACCCTGGACCCACTCCAATTTGCATACCACCCCAACAGATCAAAAGGTGAGGGTGTCTGCCTAGTCCCCTCCTGGGTAACCCACGACTACATGGCCGCGCATGACTCCCTATAGGGAGGAGGTCAGAGATCTCAGGGGCGATTACGCCCCCATCCATATCGATGTGGCGGTAGTGGAAAGGGCCCAGAGCTTCAAGTTCATCGGTGTTCACATCACTAAGGAATTATGAAACACACACAGAGTTGTGAAGAGGGCACGTCAGTGCCACTTCCTCCCCAGGAGGCTGAAAAGGGAGAAGCTGCACCATTGAGAGCATCTTGACTGGCTTCATCACCGCTTGGTATGGCATCGGTAAGGCAAGGTGCTACAGAGGGTGGTGAGTAGAGCCCAGGACATCACTGGTACGGAGCCCCTGCAATCCACGACCTCTACACCAGGCGGTGTCAGAAGAAGGCCCCAAAAATGGTCAAAGACTCCAGACACCGAAGGCATAGACTGTTCTTGGCAAGCGATACCAGTGCACAGTCTGGAACCAACAGGACCCTAAACAGCTTCTACCCCCAAGCCATAAGATTGCTAAACAAGAATGCTAAATAGCTCATCAAATGGTAAACATGGACGACCTGCATTGACCTTTTTTTGCACTAACTCTCTTGCACTGACTATGCACACACACTGGACCCACACACTCACACATACGTACACTGACATCCCAACAAACACATGCACACGCACACACTATATATGCCCACACACACACATAGCAGGCGCACACATGCATACTGACGCCACACACACACACACGCAGGCACACGCAGGCACACTCATGCATACTGACACCATACACACACACCCATCCACACACACACACGTTGCTGCTGCTACTGTCTATTATCCATCCTGTTGCCTAGTTACCTTTTCCCCAGTTTCACTGCTCCCATGTCTCTCCTCCATCCCTACCCATACATACCCCACAAGACATGCCATGTCTCTTCACAGTCCCCATGTCCAGAATAAACTCTGGGAAACACACACTACTACATATAGCCATGGCCACATCAAGTAATTCAAACAAGCAGTAAAATATGAATAAAAACAATACTTCACGGCACAAAGTGGACTGTGAAGAGAGACACACATCCATATGCATACGCACACACACACAGTCTAACACACTCTATTGTACATTTAATATTGTAATTTGTAATAATAGTGTATTTAAGTGATAATGCCCGGGTAGCAACCCTAGATTTGTGTTAGGACTATATCTTGTGGAAGGATGAAATAGTATGAATAAATGAATAAAACTAAAGTTTTTAATGAAAATATGTCAATCATTATTTGAATATGTTGGCAACCCGTTGTATAAAAGTGATAATGCCCTCGAAGTCGGTGTTTGGAGGATATATCGGCACGGGTGTTGTTAGGCCCGAGATGAAGTCGACATATTTTCATAACTATATTTTGATTAATTTAATTTTGATTCGTTCATTCTAAATGTTCTATTGACCTACTGGCTGGCAACTTTCTTATCCATTGCTTGCTAGCTAGCCAACTACGGCTAATTTACAGTAATATCAAACAGTGCATCCAGAATAACAGCAAAGTGGCTGCATTTGCATTCATTTAAGCTGTTTTTAAGTGACATGTGTTTGGATACATTCATAAGAATGAGCTAATGATGCGTGATTTCACCTGGCATAGAAAATGTGCAAACGAGCTAGCCAACAACACAGCTAATACAATCGTTCAAACTAAAGCTGGAAAGACTGCAAACTAGCTGCATTGTGTTTTGTTTTAAGTATAGTATATGTCCATGAAAATGATGCTGATTCATGATTTCGACTGGCTGAGAAAGGCTGCCTGCCTGCCTGTCTTTCTCGTCCCGACTCCTGTCCCCTACACGTTCTTTGCTAAGGGACAGCTGGAGATTGAATTTCAATATAGAATTTTTTATACAAATCACAAGTTTTATACAAATCTCCACTATTGAAAACCAATTGCTAGTCTAAAAGAAATGGGAGATAATGTCTAGATGATTTTTACAGTGGAGATCAAGCTTTTATATATTGTCTGGCTGGGCTGATGAGACAGTGGATTGCACAGTGAGATGGAACAGAGTAAATAGGCATTTCAACGTCATAGCCTTAGCCGGTGGTAACTTGTGGAATAGAAACTGTCTGGAATGTTGTTTTAACCAATCAGCTTCCAGGATTAGACACACCCATTGTATAATAATGATGTACTGTATGAGGCATTGTTTTATTTATGATGCAGGCTGTTGTTTTGTTGTATTGTAATTGTTTTATTCCTGTTTGGACCCCAGGAAGAGCGAATACTAAACAGCAATTAAAGAGGGTATTAGAGTCCAGCTATTGACCAGAATGCAGGCCATAAGTGGAGTTCTACAGAAAATCATCAAAATGCAATACCCTTATCCTTAAGAACCTTTTTCATGCAATTCAATGTGGTGGAGATCCACACTATGTCTCAGTCATTACAAGGAAACAAACGTAGAAAGAGAGGGAAAACTATAAGCCTTGGCCAGGATAGGTGATTACTTTTTATCTAACAATCTAACATGGACACCTGCTACCATCTGCTATTGGACATACAGTGCCTTCGGAAAGTATTCAGACCTCTTAACTTTTTCCACATTTCGTTACATACAAATATAGCTCTAGGTCGACAATCATTTCACTATCCTGTTATTGATCTGGCTTGATTCAGCGTGAGACATTAATATGTATTAATTGTTTTTATTGTTACTGCTGGCTGAGCACACAATATTATAATCAATAACGCCTACTGTGGTTGGTGTGTTTAATTAGGGGTCTCTATCAGTCTTATTGAATTGTGTTCAATCCCCCTAAGGGTGTATTAAGTTGAACTGTGGTTGCATAAATATTTTCTTTCAGACCAATTATTGTTGGCTAATGTCTGTGGGCTAAATCAGTCGCCTTGCGGATAATGTCTACCCTGCAATTGGAAGGATGAGGGTTCGATCATGAGTTGATTCATACCAAAAGACTTGACGCTTCTCAGCATTAACCCCTGTGAGACCCAAGCATAAATCAAAATGAAGGGAAAAAATGTGTTATATTTCTAATAGGCCTATGATTGTGAAAATAATACCTTTAGTAACATTTGGTTGTCCTTTCTGGTTTAACTTGGAGAGAAAACCTCCTATGTTACTTCTTTACCATAACATGAATGGTAGTCAATGTCATGACAGCAAAAACCCACCAATTGTTTTTAAGATCTCCCTTTTTTTGTCATTTAAATGTGCAGAGGGAATATCAAAGTTACTCCTGAAGTATCTGGTAGTCAATCGGTTTTAACATATGATAATTTATACAGTACTTTTCTTTTCCCAGTCTGTAATCCCTGTGACCACCATTGGCTCTGTTCCTAAAATACTCCAAGGTAACCTGCCTAAATGACTATCGTTCCGGAAGCACTCACGTCTGCAATTATGAAGTGCTTTGAAAGGCTGGTCATGAGACACATCAACACCATCATTCCAGACACCCTAGACCCAATCCAATTTGCATGCCGCCCCAACAGATCCACAGACGACGCAATCTTAATTGCACTTCAAACTGCCATCTTCCGCTTGGACAAGAGGGGAAATAACTATGTGAAAATGCTGTTCATAGACTACAGCTCAGCGTTCAACACCATCCTCCCCTCCAAGCTCATTACCAAGCTAGGGTCCTGAACCCCTCCAACAGCAACTGGATCCTAGACTTCCTGACGGGCCGGCCCCAGGTGGGGGGGGGGGGCAACAACACCTCCATCAGGTTGACCCTCAACACTTGGGCCCTTAGGGGTGTGTGCTTAGTCCCCTGTTCACCCACGGCCACTCACGACTCCAACACCATCAACCATTTTGCTGACGACACGACGGTTGTAGGCCTGCCGCATGATCACCAATGACGATGAGTCAGCATACAGGGAGGAGGTCAAAGACTTACATGTGTCGTGCCAGGACAAGAACCTCTCCCTCAATGTCAGTAAGACCAAGGACCTGATCATGGACTATAGGAGAATGAAGGAAGAGCACGCCCCCATACACATACACATGGCTGTTGTGGAGCGGATCGAGAGGTTCAAGTTCCTTGGCGTCCACAACACGAAGGATGTAACATGGTCCACACACAACGATTGTCACATCTACTCCCACTCCCCCTCTCTGGCACTCGTTGTCACCAGATTACTCATTATTACGCACACCTGCCACCATTGTTACACACACCTGCGCCTCATGAGACTCACCTGGACTCCATCACCTTCCTGATTACCTCTCCTATATCAGTTACTCCTTTTGGTTCTTTCCCCAGGTGTTATTGTTTCGGTTTATATGTTTCATGTCCATATGCTACTCGTGTTTCTTGTTCTGTTCCACGTTCATTTATTTACTAAATTCACTCCCTGCACTTCTTTCCTGAATAACTACAGAATAACGCCTCGACAAAGGGAAGCAACAGGGATTTGTTTTGCTTTTTTACTGTTGATGTCGGATCCAAGGGCGGCTTCCGAAGCAACCGGGGATGCCTCAGCTGGCTCGTCAGTCTTTCATGCCTCAGCTGGCTCGTCAGTCTTTCATGCCTCAGCTGGCTCGTCAGTCTTTCATGCCTCAGCTGGCTCGACAGGTTCACAAGCCTTGGGTTGGCTAGTCAGACTTCCATTGCCGAAGCTACCGGGGATGCCTCAGCTAGCTCGTCAGATGGCTCTACAGGTTCCCGCGCCTCAGCTGGGTCTACAGGTTCCCGCGCCCTCACCTGGGTCTACAGGTTCCCGCGCCCTCACCTGGGTCTACAGGTTACCGCGCCCTCACCTGGGTCTACAGGTTCCCGCGCCCTCACCTGGGTCTACAGGTTCCCGCGCCTCACCTGGGTCTACAGGTTTCCGCGCCTCACCTGGGTCTACAGGTTCCCGCGCCTCACCTGGGTCTACAGGTTCCCGCGCCTCACCTGGGTCTACAGGTTCCCGCGCCTCACCTGGGTCTACAGGTTCCCGCACCTCAGCAGAAGCGACCGGCCTGCTCCTGGTCCTAAGTACTGTCCTTTTGTTCGGCGTCCTGCAGCTGGAGCCGTGCGTCAGGGAGGGGGTGTAATGTCACGTCTACTCCCTCTCCCCCTCTCTGGCGCTCGTTGTCGTCAGTTTACTTGTTATTACGCACACCTGCCACCATCGTTACGCGCACCTGAGACTCACATGGACTCCATCACCTTTCTGATTACCTCCCCTATATCTGTCACTGTCTTTGTTTCTTTCCCCACACGTTATTGTTTCAGTTTATATGTTGCATGTCTGTACGCTACTCATATTTCTTGTTTATATATTCAATTCACTCCTTTATTAAATTCACTTGCTTACTGATTTATTAGTGTACACGTTACACCGACACAGTCGTGAGGGTACAGCAGCACATCGTCCCCCTCTGGAGTCTGAAAAGATTTGGCTTGGGCCCTCGGATCCTCAAAAAGTTTTACAGCTGAACCCTCGAGATCATCTTGACTGGCTGAATCACCGCTTGGTATGGGAAATGCACTGCCCTTGACCGCAAAGCACTACAGAGGGTGGTGCGGACAGCCGTGTACATCACTGGGGTCGAGTTGCCTGCCATCCAGGACCTCTATATCAGGCGGTGTCAGAGGAAGACCCAAAAAATGGCCAAAGACTCAAGCCACCCAAGCCGTAGACTGTTCACCATGCTACCATCTGGCAAATGCTACCGGAGCATCCGCTATTGGACTCACGGGCTCTGAGACAGCTTCTACATCCAAGCCATAAGACTGCTAAATAGCCAAATAATGGAACCCAAACTATCTGCACTGACCCTACATACACTCACTAGACTATATATACAAACACTATACACACACACTCACTACATTGACATTCCACACAAACACATGCAAATTCATATACACTATATTTGTGTACACACACACACACACACACACACACACACACACACACACACACACATACAGTGTATTCGGAAAGTATTCAGACCCCTTGACTTTTTCCACAATTTGTTACGTTACAGACTTTTTCTAAAATGGATTACATTTTTTTCCTCTCATTAATCTACACACAACACCCCATAATGACAAAGCAAAAACAGGTTTTTAAAAATGTTTGCAAATGTATTAAAAATACAAAACAGAAATCACATTTACATAATTATTCAGACCCTTTACTCAGTACATGGTTGAAGCAGCTTTGGTAGTGATTACAGACTTAAGTCTTCTTGGATAGGACGCTACAAGCTTGGCACACCTGTATTTGGGGAGTTTCTCCCATTCTTCTCTGCAGATCCTCTCAAGCTCTGTCATGATGGATGGGGAGCGTCGCTGCACAGCTATTTTCAGGTCTCTCCAGAGATGTTCGATGGGGTTCAAGTCCTGGCTCTGGTTGGGACACTCAAGGCCATTCAGAGACGTAACCCGAAGCCACTCCTGTGTCGTCTTGGCTGTGTGCTTATGGTTGCTGTCCTTTTGGAAGTTGAACCTTTGCCCAAGTCTGAGGTCTTTAGCGCTCTGGATCTGGTTTTCGTCAAGGATCTTGAATTATGTGAAGAATTAATTTGGGCTGCAATTACTGAAGCTGGCAACTCTAATGAACTTATCATCTGCATTTGGGTCTTCCTTTCCTGTAGCGGTCCTCATGAGAGCCAGTTCTTGCAACTGCACTTGGAGAAGTTCTTGAAATATTTCATATTGATTGACTCATGTCTTAAAGTAATGATGGACTGTCATTTCTCTTTGCTTATGTGAGCTGTTCTTGCCATAATATGGACTTTGTCTTTAACCAAATAGAGCTATATTCTGTATACCACTCCTACCTTCTCACAACACAACTGATTGACTCAAACACATTAAGAAGGAAAGAAATTCCACAAATTAACAAGGCAAATTCTGTTAATTGAAATGCATTGCAGGTGACTACCTCATGAAGCTGGTTGAGAGAATGCCAAGAGTGTGCAAAGCTGTCATCAAGGCAAAGGGTGGCTACTTTGAACAATCTCAAAGATAAAATATATTTTGATTTGTTTAACCTTCTTTTGGTTACTACATAATTCCATATGTGTTATTTCATAGTTTTGATGTCTTCACTATTAAAAATAAAGAAAAACCCTTGAATGAGTAGGTGTCCAAAATTTTGACTGCTACTGTATATATGGACATATCTGAGGGGTCACGTGCCCATGTCCTCCCTATTGGCATGAAGCCTTAGACTGAAATAACTGTGCAGGAGATGTGTCACGCTGCATGAGGCAAATGGTGGTCACACCAGATACTGACTGGTTTTCTGATCCACGTGCCTAACTTTGTTTTAATATTTCCAGTATTTATGCTGCAGTAGTTTGTGTCGGGGGGCTAGGGTCAGTTTGTTATATCTGGAGTACTTCTCCCGTCCTATTCGGTGTCCTGTGTGAATCTAAGTGTGCAGACTAATTCCCTCCTTCTCTCTTTATTTCTCTCTCTCGGAGGACCTGAGCCCTAGGACCATGCCCCAGGACTACCTGACATGATGACTCCTTGCTGTCCCCAGTCCACCTGGCCATGCTGCTGCTCCAGTTTCAACTGTTCTGCCTTATTATTATTCGACCATGCTGGTGGTCATTTATGAACATTTGAACATCTTGGCCATGTTCTGTTATAATCTCCACAGCCAGAAGAGGACTGGCCACCCCACATAGAGAGGAACCAGGCTAGGTTTCTTCCTAGGTTTTGGCCTTTCTAGGGAGTTTTTCCTAGCCACCGTGCTTCTACACCTGCATTGCTTGCTGTTTGGGGTTTTAGGCTGGGTTTCTGTACAACACTTTGAGATATCAGCTGATGTACGAAGGGCTATATAAATAAATTTGATTTTAAGGTATCTGTGACCAACATATGTTTTCCCAGTCATGTGAAATCATTTCACTTTTTCACAATAGCTATTGTGTGTAGGCGGGTGACATTTTTATTTTATTCAATCCATTTTTATTTTGGGGTGTAAACACAACAAACTGTTGATTAAGTCAAGGGGTATGAATACTTGTTACATCCATTTGTGGACTCACAAATTAATAATATAAAGCCCTTGATTCATGAAGAATGTAACTTATAAAACGGTCATTCCCCATCAGAACCCAAAATATCAGCTTCTCTTACTCCAATGTGTGTAAATGTAAACACTGTATAGCCTCGAAATATGGATGACCAGTCCCTGCATAGCTCTGTCTATGAATTTGAGAGTGGTTACATTTCTCCAGTCCCACCCCTCAGCTTTTTAGCAAAACAGAGGCAGGGTCACCGCTTTGTTATTGTTTAAACAGCAGATTCTAACTTTAAGATGAGTTAAACAGTAGGCGTATAATAGAACTATATTTTATTCGTTGAAATCTATAGCACCCTTAATAATAATAATTTATGACTTACGTCAGGGGTAGGCAACCCTGTTCCTCGGGTGCCGCAGCTAATTGATCAGTTCAGTGATTGCCTAAATTCAACCCACCTAGTCTTCCAGGTTGGTTCAATCAAAAACATGAAGTGCCGGACAAGGCTTGCCTACCCCTGATCTACCTACTGTCTCTACTAAGGTATGTTGCTCTCCAACATGCATGTACTGTACATCTCAATGGAACAGAAGTCAAAGAAAAATAACAATATTTGTATTTTACAGTGTTATATATTTGACCACCTAACTCCCTGACCGACTGTCTCTTGACACGATTTAACATTTTAGAGAAAACTTGGGAGAAAACAAACTCCAAATGTGGTTTAAAACATCAAGGCACGGTGGAATAAAAACAACAACTCACTGCAAACTGGAGGTTTTCATTTCAGTGGGCTATGACTCACTGTATGAAATGAACCTATAAACCCTTACCACTAGAGAACTGACCGGTCCCAAATATATCCCTATACTTTCATCTCTGTGTGCTGATCAGGTAAAAGGAGGTAAAGAAAGGTCATGATAAGGGAACCTCTCCACTCTCCAACTTTAGGAGTGCATCTCAACCGTCTAAAATCAGCATCTTTCCTTTATTTCCCCCTGTCGATACACATTGATGTGGATCAACTTTACAGTTTATCCAAAGGTAGGTGCCCGCAAGAAATTTGCTTTCACCTATCATGTGCTTTCAGATCATTGCAAATTAAGGAAAGGAGACAAGAGGATAGGAAGAAGGGAGCATTTTAAAGCATTGGAGCAGGCCCCTGGATAGTTAGTAATAATAATAATAATAATAATAATAATAATAATAATAATAATAATAATAATAATAATCTGTTTATGAGGCATTTCTGTTGCCTCTCAGGGACTCAGTCAGACCTTTGAGGGTTTTTTGAAGTGCAGATTTCCAGAATACTAATCCTGTCTTGTCAACCTTGAAGCCCTGTAGCACCTGGGCCAAGAAGACACATCCCCCTTGAGTCACCTGTCACCCAATCATCAAGCACACACACACACTTCAATGATGTCTCTAGACACTTAACAAATTCCAACCTGACTGATAGTTATGCAAGCATGCACAAGCGCGCACACACACAGAGAGAGGGGAGAGAGAGAGAGAGACCCTCACAGACATCCAGACCAAAACAAACGCTCCTCCAGTCTTCCAACGCATAAACCTCTCCAGCACCCTGGACGGATGATTTGGAACGCTTAGTCACGTCTGAGATGAAGTGATAACGATAAATTAATCACTTCCGTCTGAAAAACGCTCCTCCTCAGTAAGACTGAGAGGGATTGGTGAGCAGGAGAACTAAATCTGTTCCCTTCTCTCTGGTGAGAAGCCATTTCCATAGGAGCTGTTTGCTCTTCAAGCCCGCATGGTTCTCCTTTCTACCATAAAGCAGCAGTTTGTCTTCCCCTGGAGTCGGAGGGAGGTTTGTCCCTTTTTCACTTTGATTCAATTGTATCAAATGTCACACTGAGCAAAGTTGGGGAGCACGTTTTGGAGCAGGATTGGGAGTACAGGCTTTCGGATTCTTTCAGAACAATAGGATGTGAAAAAGTAGTCTGCTTTTCAGTCAGTTACTCCCTGCTGTACTATGTCAGGGCGCAGACACATTCTGGACATGACGTTGAGATTTTAGGAAATGTGAAACCCTAGTTGGAAAATCGTACCACTTATTGTAAATGTTTGGGATTGTGGTGTGAACAGAATAACATACAGAGGCGAAGCCTAGCCCATCTAGCCAACCATCCTAAACTCATCTAGGCAGGTTTTGATGTTACTCTTTTTCAAGCAACCCTCCCTTGAACCTCTAAATTGATCTAGATTGGACCTTGGAAGGACATGGTTTATTTAATGTAAACCTCTACACACTGAGGCACACCAGTACCACGCAGTGCTCAAGGCCTTGCAGTGTTTGACTTGGAGCCCATTTAGCTGCTGGCAAGTAGATAGAGTACAGAGCAGCATGAGTGGGTTTAATGGGGCTCTGCTATGAACTGGGGCCAAGCTGGACTGCAGACCTGTTTTAACAGTGAGGCTGCCAGAGCAACAGAGAAAGGGACAGGCACCAGGTTGACCAACCAGTTAGAGATGCCACCCAGCATAAATCATGAGGGTAGTTGGGTCTGTGTGTGTGTGGAGGGCGTGGGGGACCTATAACCTTTAAGTTCAGATTGTTGTCTACTCTTTGCCTTGGTTTGGAGTGCTGAGTCAGCAAGTGTTTCAGCCCCAAGTACAGTGGTAAGGCTCGCTGCATGGTATGTCTCTCTTTCTCTTTCTCTGTCTTCCTCGCTCTCTTGCTCTCTCCTCTCCAGGCCTGTAGATAGTTCAGATTGATGGGGCTAACCTTCTCCCTCAGTCAATAGCCTAGCGCTTCGTCTCCATCACACATATCGAGCCGTCTGAGAAACAGACATCCACAACAATATAATTAGCCTTTAGATTATGGAAATCCCCTGAACCAATCTCACAACTGCTCCCCATTGTGTCTGGCCAATCGACTCCAGAGGCTCCATTAATCAGAAATATTTATGTCCCTGCCTCACATGTGCCTGGTGTGTAGAAATGATGCCTAAATAAATAACATTGGTGTCACTGAACTCACTTACTCATTTTGAGGCATACATACATGTGTGGTAGATTTAGGAACTGCTGACGTAGTGTCTCATTATAATCACAAACCCAACAAGACCATATTGATTTAATGTGTTTCATTGATTTTACTGACTGTGTAGTGTATGAGTGCTAATGAAAGAGAGATACATTGACTATATTAGAAATCAGTATACTAAATCAACTGTCAGATCTGTCAAAACCCCATCATAAACAGTCACTCTGTCACTACTGCCTACACCTTAGCTAGCTAGCTTAGTTTATACTGCATCGATGGATTCCCAGGAGAGCAAAAATCACTAGATTTTTAAATAGCAATGTTTTGCTAGGACCTGGTTAAGACCATTAATGGCATCAACTTATTTGTGACTACTTTTTGACACCTGAGTCGGAGAGTTTGCACACACAGTATGTTAATGTTTTTAAATGGATGTAAATTGTAAAGTCTTTTGTCTGTAATGTATCTTTCGTTATAGGTTGGACCCACGGTAGACTAGATGTTGCCATTGGCTAATGGGTATCTTAATAAATCAAATCAAGTCTACACCAGTGCCTCCAGACAGCACAGACACCGACTCAGATGAGCTCAACGAAGTCGAGGCCAATCCACTTGGAGGTAACTGAGGAAGACCACCCATTAATGGTGGATCCGTCAATTACCATGCTTCAGCTGGTCGAGGGGGGAATGTCAGTGATGCTGGACAAGAAATTAAAAAGGCCCGCAAGTTCAGGTGCACTTGCAAGTCCAACGAAGGAAAGCCCTGTAATTTGCTGTTTACCCCAGAGGAGATGGTCAAGAGACGTGACCAGATTAATTAACTCACAAATGGTAAGTGCTTGCCATTCAAGTTTAGTTGGCTGTGAGTGTTTAATGTGTACAGTGTGCTTGTCTGTGTCTGCCTATCTGTTAGCGTCTGTGTGATGAGGCACAAGTAGACTGACTAGCTAGTTAGTGTATTACAGCCAAGTGTGTGTGTGTGTGTAAGAGAGAGAAAAGTGGGGGATGTGTAGGCCATTAACATTTGCATGAGACCTGTGTGTGTGTGTTCACGCATGCATTTGAATGATTTCAGGTTATGTGTGGGTATTGAAAGTGTTAAATATTACTTGAAAATGTATAGTTCATTTTGTTACGTTACAGCCTTATTCTAAAATGTATTAAATATAATTTTTGCCCTCAATCTACACACAGTACTCCATAATGACCAAATTTTATAAAATAAAATAAAATATCACATTTGTCAGTATTCAGACTCAGAACTTTGTTGAAGGACTTTGGGCAGAAATTACAGCCTTGAGTCTTCTTGGGTATGACACTACAAGCTTGGCACACCTATATTTCTCTCATTCTTCTCTTCAGATCCTCTCAAGCTCTGTCAGGTTGAATGGGGAGCATTGCTGCACAGCTATTTTTAGGTTTCTCCAGAGATACTCAATCGGATTCAAGTCCAGGCTCTGGCTGGGCAACTCAAGGTTCAGAAACTTGTTCCCACATGTCTCAAAATCACTCCTGCATTGTCTTGGCTATGTGCTTAGAGACGTTGTCCTGTTCGAAGGTGAACCTTCATCCCCAGTCTGTCCTGAGCGTTCTGGAGCGGGTTTTCATCAAGGATCTCTATACCTTTCACTATTCATATTTCCCTCGATTCTGACTAGTCTCCCAAACCCTGCCCCTGAAAAACATCCCCAGCCAGCACCATGCTCGGAGGGACGGTGCCAGGTTTCCTCCAGACGTGATGCTTGGCATTCAGGCCAAAGAGTTCAATCTTGGTTTCATCAGATCAGATAATCTTGTTTCTCATGGTCTGAGAGTCCTTTAGGTGTCTTTTGGCAAACTCCGAGTGGGCTGTCATGTGCCTTTTACTGAGGAGTGGCTTCCGTCTGGCCACTCTACCATAAAGGCCTGATTGGTGGATTGCTGCAGAGATGGTGGTCTTTCTGGAAGGTTCTCCCATCTCCACAGAGGAACTCTGGAGCTCTGTCAGAGTGACCATCGGGTTCTTGGCTACCTCCCTGACCAAGGCCCTTCTCCCCCGATTGCTCAGTTTGGCCGATCGGTCAGCTCTAAAAGAGTCTTGGTGGTTCTTCCATTTAAGAATTATGAAGGCCACTGTGTCTTGGGGACCTTCAATGCTGCAGTCATTTTTTGGTACCCTTCCCCAGATCTGTGCCTCGACCCAATCCCTTCTTGGAGCTCTACGGACAATTACTTTGACCTCATGGCTTGGTTTTTGCTCTAACATGCATTGTCAACTCTGGGACCTTATATAAACAGGTGTGTGCCTTTCCAAATCATGTCCAATCAATTGAATTTACCACAGGTGAATGTTGTAGAAACATCGAGGATGGTCAATGGAAACAGGATGCACCTTAACCAGTTGAAGCTATGGGGGTATCATTTCATTATAGGATAAAAAAACATTCCTGTTTTAAGCTCAATATTTTGTCATGAAAAGATGCTCGACTATGCATATAATTGGCAGCTTTGGAAAGAAAACTCTGATGTTTTCAAAACTGCAAAGATATCCGTGAGTGCCACAGAACCCATGCTACAGGCGAAACCAAGATGAAACCTCAAACAGGAAATGAGCAGAATTTGAGGCTATGGCTGTGAATGTGCCATGAACGAGCTTATGCTCTCTGCCATTCGTTCAAGATGTCTGCAGCATTGACGTATTTGTAGGCATATCATTGGAAGATTGGCCATAAGAGACTACATTTGCCAGGGGTCCACCCGGTGTCCTTTGTCTAAATTGGTGCATAACTCTCAGCTGCATGCATTTTCACATGGGATACAGAGGTGAAAACACACTTCCACAAACGATATATCTTTGAAGAGATATGTAGAAAACACCGTGAGGATTGATTCTAAACAACGTTTGCCATGTTTCAGTCGATATTATGGAGTTATTTTGGAAAAAGTTTGGCGTTTATAACTGAATTTTCATTTTTTTTGGTAGCCAAACATGACGCAGAAAACGGACCGATTTCTCCTGCACAAATAATCTTTCAGGAAAAACTGAACATTTGCTATCTGAGTCTCCTCATTGAAAACATCCGACGTTCTTCAAAGGTAAAGGATTTTATTTGAATGGTTCTAGTTTTTGTGAAAATGTTGCCTGCTGAACGCTAAATGCTAATGCTAGCTATCAATACTGTTACACAAATGCTAGTTTTGATATGGTTAAGAAGCATATTTTTGAAAATCTGAGATGAGTGTTGTTAACAAAAGGCTAAGCTTGAGAGCTAGCATATTGATTTGATTTCATTTGCGATTTTCATGAATAGTTAACGTTGCATTATGGTAATGAGCTTGAGGCTGTATTCACGATCCCGGATGGCTCGCCGCAAGAAGTTAACTCAATTTTGAGTCTCATAGCAAAGGGTTTGAATACTTATGTAAATAATAATTTCATTTATTTATTCATTTTTAATTTACCTTGACAAAAACTATGAAGTAACACATATTGAATTATCCAGTAAAAGTGACAGCTTTTCACACTCTTGGCATTCTCTCAACCAGCTTCATGAGGTCGTCACCTGGAATGCATTTCAATTAACAGGTGTATCTTGTTAAAAGTTCAATTGTAGATTCTTTCCTTCTTAATATGTTTGAGCCAATCAGTTGGGTTGTGACAAGGTAGGGGTGGTATACAGAAGACAACCCTATTTGAAGAATTGTTTAACACTTTTTTGGTTACGACATGACTCCATATGTGTTATTTCATAGTTTTGATGTCTTCATTATTCTACAGTACACTTATTCTAAGTAGAAAATAGTCAAAATAAAGAAAAACTCAAACTTTCCACTGGTAGTATATATAAATATAACTAACTTGCTAAATATATATATATATATTAGCAAGTTAGTCATACTTTTGTCTGAAAATATCACTGTTTTGGTTAAATGTGACACTTCGCGGGCACATGACTACAGTTTGTATTGAATTGTGGGTCATATCAACCCCACAAGTGATCAAAGTTCTTCACTCACTCCCTCAAGCTAAATCGAGGGTCGAAGTGGTAACGTTAGTGAACTGGACCTCCAATTAAGGTAGCAATCTAATTGCATCCGTTTTTCGACGGCGACTCGCCCAAGGTAAAGTGGCTAGCGCGAGGGCTGAGATATGGAGGAGTGGAGGAGGAAGCAAGAGGGATGGGAGATGGAGATAGAGAAGATGGAGAGGCGAGTGCAAGATAGTGAGGGAAATGGAAGAGAGGAGGAGGAGGGCGGAGGAAAGGGAGATGTGTGAATTTATGGAGCTCCAGCGGAGGAGAATAGCAGAGATCTACAAGAGGAGAAATCCGTGCGGAGAGATGCAGAAGAATGGAAAGATGGCATTAGAGAGGAAAAAGATGAGTGGAAGGAGTCTTTAAGAGAGAAGCAAAGGATGATGAGGAAAGAGCAGCAGGATGACAGACAGAAAGAGTTGAGACAGAGATACATGGAGAGGCAAAGGAGGAGAAGGGAGAAGTGAGGAGAAATTGAGTGAAAGAAGAGAGGAGGAATGGATAAAGTGGATAGAGGAGAAAGAGAAAAAGGATAGGAAGTGAGAGGAATATAATAGGATGCAAAAGGAGGGGAAGAAGAGCGAGAGAAATGTGACAGGAGCAGAGGGAGGAGCATGTTGAAAGACAATGTCTGGAGAATATAAAGCGGAAGAAGGAGGATGAGATTGAGATGGAGGAGATAGTGAGAGAGCTGGCCACAAATATAAAGCTAGTGAGGAAATAGCAAAAGATTGAGGATAAAAAAAAGAGCGGAAGAGTTCATCAAGAAGCTAGAAGAGTCCACAATGAAAGTGGTAGAGAAGAGAGGTGGAGAGAAAGTCTAAAGAAAGGGGGAGGAGGAAAAGAGAAAGAGGAAGCTGGAGAGGGAGACAGAGAGATAGGACGCGAAGACTGAGGGGGAGAGGAATAAAAACATTGGAGAAGAGAGAGTGAGCTGTTTGAGCAAAGAAAAAGACAGAAGAGGAGACTAAGAGACTAAAAATATTTGTACTGGTTATTAGAATTGAAGAGGAGAATGAGCAGAGAGAGAATAGAAAGCTAGAAGAGCAGAAAAAAGAGGTGAGGCCAACAATGTCAAGAAGAGACAAAAAAAAAGTATCTGAATGAATGGGTGGCGGGAAAAGAGGACAAGAGAGCTGAATAACACCGCTGTGGGAATTGACAACCTCTGCCAATTGATAAAGGTTGGTCAAAAACAGATTGCGATAATGGTGTTGAGGAGATTATCCCAAAAGATAGAGGAAAAGAAGGAGAGGAGTGATGAAAAAAAATAACCAAGGGTGATAATAGTGTGAGTAAGAAAATAAAGCAAATGAAGAGTGATAAGGGGGATGGAGGAGGGGGGAGAGGAGCTTCATAGTGATAAAGCAATGACCACCAATTTTGTTAGTGAATGATTATGGCATGAGTGAGAAAGAAAACAACGGAAAGAAAGAGGAGAGAAGGATGAGAAAGAGAAAGGTAACCCCCAGACTTGCATAGAAGGGACAGATAGTGATGAAAATGTCTGTGAAGGAAGGATGAGCAGGAAAAAGAGGGGGAGAAGGTATCACGAATGAGAGAGCCAATGATAAGAGGGAAGGGTGAAGGAAAGGAAAAAGGACAGCAGGCCAGATTCCTTCATCCTGAGGAGGTTGGATGAAGGTGAGAAAACT
The DNA here is from genome assembly GCF_021184085.1 of Oncorhynchus gorbuscha. Lineage (NCBI taxonomy): Eukaryota > Metazoa > Chordata > Actinopteri > Salmoniformes > Salmonidae > Oncorhynchus > Oncorhynchus gorbuscha. The sequence continues at coordinate 29,237,389 of NC_060176.1, read as the reverse complement.
AGCCAAAAGATAGGAGAGAGTGAGGATGAAACGAATGGAAGAAAAAAAAAAAGTATAACATCCAGAAAAAAAAAGTCATGAAGACACAGCATCTAGGCCTGTGACGAAAGGGGAAAACAGATCCGAATGGACAGACAGTGAGGATGAGGGAAAGAATGGCGTGAAAAAGGATAACATCAAGAAGGAAAGTTTGGATGATCAGAGGAAAGAAAGGGATAAGGTAGCACTGAAAGAGAAAAGCAATGGTAGATGGAAGGGTGCAGGAAAGTGGAAGGGTGCAGGAAAGTGGAAGGGTGCAGGAAAGCAAAAAGAGAGCAGTGAGGATTAGGCAGAAAAGAATGCAGTGAAATAAATAAAGATACTATCCAGAAGAAATGTCCTGAAGAACCAACATCTCAAAATCAAATTTTATTGGTCACATATACAGTTGAAGTTGGAAGTTTACATATACCTTAGCCAAATACATTTAAACTCAGTTTTTCATAATTCATGACATGTAATCCTAGTAAAAATCCCTGTCTTAGGTCAGTTAGGATCATCACTTTATTTTAATAATGTGAAATGTCAGAATAATAGTAGAGAATGATTTTTCAGCTTTTATTTCTTTCATCACATTCCCAGTGGGTCAGACGTTTACACACACTCAATTAGTATTTGGTAGCATTGCCTTTTCTTGCGCCAAATGTGTCGGGTAGCCTTCCCACAATAAGTTGGGTGAACTTTGGTCCATTCCCACTGACAGAGCTGGTGTAACTGAATCAATCCTTGTTCGCACACACTTTTTCAGTTCTGCCCATAAATGTTCTACAGGATTGAGGTCATGGCTTTGTGATGGCCACTCCAATACCTTGGCTTTGTTGTCCTTAAGCCATTTTGCCACAACTTTGGAAGTATGCTTGGGGTCATTGTCCAGTTGAAAGACCCATTTGCGACCAAGCTTTAACTTCCTGAATGATATCTTGAGATGTGGATATATTGAAGCAACATATCCACATACAATGGGCTCCGAAATGACTGGCACCCCTGCCTAGCAATGCACAAAAAAATGGTTAATTATATAGAAACTCAAAATACCAACATGTGAGAAATAATGTACTTTATTCATGTTTCAATGGAACCAACCAAAATAATTTATTGATTAAAAGTTCAAATCAATGGTCCTCCAAATCAAGGTTTCACAATTAATGGCACCTTTAAAGATTACTGTATATAACATCTACCAAAATTAAACCACAAATTAAATTCCACTTATTTAAGTTTCTGTAAGTCTTAAGGAACTATATTGAGACATTACATCACTTCCGGTTTGACTAGGGTATAAAAATGAGGTAACACACATGCAGTATCCCGCTGTCATCCAACACCATGAAGAAAACAAAAGAACTGGCAGTTCAAAAGAGACTGATGGTCGTAGACCTTCATAAATCTGGTAATGGCTACAAGATCCACAAATGATTGAATATACCACTGAGCACTGTCAGTAATATTATTTAAAAAATTCAAAAGATTTGGAACAGTTGAAAACATCACGCGTAGGGGACGCAAATGCATTTTGCCCCCCCAGGATAGGAAGGAGGATGTTGAGAGAAGCAACAAAATCTCCAAGAATCACTGTGAAATAAGTGCAGGCCTTTGTGGCGTCTTCGGGTCACCAAGTTTCAAAAAGCACCATCAGACGCCACCTTGACAACCACAGGCTCTTTGGAAGGGTTTCCAGAAGAAAGCCATTTCTGGACACAGATGCAAGCGCTTGGAGTTTGCCAAATGTCATTTAAATTATGACTGGAAGAAGGTGCTCTGTAACGGCGTTCTTCGTTTGTTCCCAATCAGAGACAACGAGAATCACCTGACTGATTGAGAACCGCCTCAGGCAGCCAAGCCTATGCTAGACACACCCCTAATCAACCACAATCCCAATGCCTACAAAAACCCCAATATGAAATACAACAAAATAAACCCATGTCACACCCTGGCCTGACCAAATAATTAACAAAAACACAAAATACTAAGACCAAGCCGTGACACTCTGGTCATAGACAAAAATTTCACATTTTGGTCAGATACAGCATCGGCATGTTTGACGTCGAAACAGAGATGCATACAAGGAGAGGAACCTCATACCCACGGTGAAATATGGAGGGGTGGGGGCGGGGGGGGTCACTGATGTTTTGGGGCTGTTTTAATTCCAGAGGTCCAGGGACAATGGTTAAGATTGATGGCATGATGGCATAATGAATACCACCAAGTATCAGACAATTTTGGCTGACAATCTGGTTGCCTCTGCCAGAAGGCTGGGACTTGGACGTATGTGGACTTTCCAACAAGACAATGACCCAAAACATAGTGCCTTGCGAAAGTAGTCGGCCCCCTTGAACTTTGCGACCTTTTGCCACATTTCAGGCTTCAAACATAAAGATGAACTATTTTTTTGGGGAAGAATCAACAACAAGTGGGACACAATCATGAAGTGGAACAATATTTATTGGATATTTCAAACTTTAACAAATCAAAAACTGAAAAATTGGGCGTGCAAAATTATTCAGCCCCTTTACTTTCAGTGCAGCAAACTCTCCAGAAGTTCAGTGAGGATCTCCGAATAAGCCAATGTTGACCTAAATGACTAATGATGATAAATACAATCCACCTGTGTAGTCAAGTCTCCGTATAAATGCACCTGCACTGTGATAGTCTCAGAGGTCCGTTAAAAGCGCAGAGCGCATCATGAAGAACAAGGATCACACCAGGCAGATCCGAGATACTGTTGTGAAGAAGTTTAAAGCCAGATTTGGATACAAAAAGATTTCCCAAGCAGCACTGTGCAAGCGATAATATTGAAATGGAAAGAGTATCAGACCACTGCAAATCTACCAAGACCTGGCCATCTCTCTAAACTTTCAGCTCATACAAGGAGAAGACTGATCAGAGATGCAGCCAAGAGGCCCATGATCACTCTGGATTAACTGCAGAGATCTACAGCTGAGGTGGGACACTCTGTCCATAGGACAACAATCAGTCGTACATTGCACAAATCTGGCCTTTATGGAAGAGTGGCAAGAAGAAAGCCATTTCTTAAAGATATCCATAAAAAGTGTCATTTAAAGTTTGCCACAAGCCACCTGGGAGACACACCAAACATGTGGAAGAAGGTGCTCTGGTCAGATGAAACCAAAATTGAACTTTTTGGCAACAATGCAAAACATTATGTTTGGCGTAAAAGCAACACAGCTCATCACCCTGAACACACCATCCCCACTGTCAAACATGGTGGTGGCAGCATCATGGTTTGGGCCTGCTTTTCTTCAGCAGGGACAGGGAAGATGGTTAAAATTGATGGGAAGATGGATGGAGCCAAATACAGGACCATTCTGGAAAAAAACCTGATGAATACCACCTCAGGTCTGCAAAAGACCTGAGACTGGGACGGAGATTTGTCTTCCAACAAGACAATGATCCAAAACATAAAGCAAAATCTACAATGGAATGGTTCAAAAATAAACATATCCAGGTGTTAGAATGGCCAAGTCAAAGTCCAGACCTGAATCCAATCGAGAATCTGTGGAAAGAACTGAAAACTGCTGTTCATAAATGCTCTCCATCCAACCTCACTGAGCTCGAGCTGTTTTGCAAGGAGGAATGGGAAAATTCAGTCTCTGATGTGCAAAACTTTTAGAGACATACCCCAAGCAACTCACAGCTGTAATCACAGCAAAAGGTGGCGCTACAAAGTATTAACTTAAGGGGGTCGAATACTTTCGCAAGGCACTGTACCTCAAGATCCACACGGAAATGGTTCTGTGACAACAAAATCAATGTTCTGCCATGGCCAAATCAGTTGCCGGACCTCAATCCAATCAAAAACCTGTGGGCTGAGTGGAAGAGGGCAGTTGATAAGCGCATACCCAAGAATGTGAAGGATCTGGAAAGGATCTGGTGCAAAATCCCTCCAAATGTGTTCCTTAACCCTGTCAAACATTACAGGAAAAGACTCCACGCTGTTATCCTTGCCAGAGGTGGTTGCACTAAGGACTAAATGAGGAGTGCCAATAATTACGAAACCTTGATTTTGGTTCAATAAGTGTATGATTTGTTGGTTCCATTGTTAATAAAGTACAGTATTTCTCACGTTTGTATTTTGAGTTTCTCTATAATTATATTGTTTATATTTTTTAAAGTATTGTTTGTGCATTGCCAGTCAGGGGGGCCAGTAATTTGAGACCACTGTAATTGTCCCACCTCATGATGCCATCTATTTTGTTAAGTGCACCAGTCCCTCCTGTTGCAAAGCACCCCCACAACATTACATTTACATTTAAGTCATTTAGCAGACGCTCTTATCCAGAGCGACTTACAACATGATGCTGCCACCCACGTGCTTCACAGTTGGGATGGTAAGCCTCCCCCTTTTTCCTCCAAACATAACTATGGTCATTATGGCCAAACAGTTATATTCTTGTTTCATCAGACCAGAGGACATTTCACAAAAAAGTATGATCTTTGCCCCCATGTGCAGTTGCAAACCATAGTCTGGCTTTTTTTTAATGGCGGTTTTGGAGCAGTGGCTTCTTCCTTGCTGAACGGCCTTTCTAGTTATGTCGATATAGGACTCACTTTACTGTGGATATAGATACTTTTGTACCTGTTTCCTCCAGCATCTTCACAAGGTCATTTGCTATTGTTCTGGGATCGATTTGCACTTTTCACACCAAAGTATGTTCATCTCTAGGAGACAGAATGTGTCTCCTTCCTGAGAGGTATGACGCCTGTGTGGTCCCTACTATTGTTTGTACAGATGAATGTGGAACCTTCAGGCATTTGGAAATTGCTCCCAAGGATGAACCAATTTCTCTTCTGTGGTCTTGGCTGATTTCTTTTGATTTTCCCATTATTTCAAGCAGAAAGGCACCGAGTTTGAAGGTAGGCCTTGAAACACATCCACAGGTACACCTCTAATTGACTCAAATGATGTCCATTAGCCTATCAGAAGCTTCGAAAGCCATGACATCATTGTCTGGAATTTTCCGTCAACTTCTGACCCACTGGAATAGTGATGCAGTGTGTTATAAGTGAAATAATGTCTGTAAACAGTTGTTGGAAAAATTACTTGTGTCATGCACGAAGTAGATGTCCTAACAGACTTGCCAAACTATAGTTTGTTATCAAGACATTTGTGGTGTGGTTGAATAACGAGTTTTAACCTCTAGAGAGTATGTGGGATGCAAGCGCGCCCAAGTCAAGTCTGTATACTTCCTTTGTCCTCCGACCAAAATGGCTTTTTACTCGTCATTTTTCAAAATAAAAGCCTGAAACCATGTCTAAAGACGGTTGACATCTATTGGAAGCCATAGGAACTGCAATCTGATTTTTAACCCATTGGATTCTCTATAGGCATGGAGTTGAAAAACAGCAACATGAAAATGATTCCACTTCCTAGATGGATTTCGCCTGTCATATCAGTTCTGTTATACTCAGACAATTAACAGTTTTGCAAACTATAGAGTTTTCTACCCAAATTTACTAATTATATGCATATCCTAGCTTCTGGGCCTGAGTAACAGACAGTTTACTTGGCCACGCTTTTCATCTGGAGGTGAAAATACTGCCCCCCTACCCAAGAGAGGTTAAAGGAAAGGACTCGAGACAGAGGAAGGAGGGGGCCTCACGAGACATACAGTAGATAACAGAGAGACAGGGGGACAGAGGGAAGCAGCAGGACAGCATGTCACAGAGCAGAGGTAGGACATAGGCTAGAGACAGAAAATAAAACAGTAGTAGATTGTTATTATTATTATTTATTATTTATTATTGTAGAGTTATTTAGGGCTCTACTCAATCTATAAAGCTGAAGATTCCACAATATACATTTAAAGGGTAATTTCCGATTGAGTATATACAGCATTTACCATAAAAGCAGTCTCCGCTAAAGCGGGAACATGGTCTTTACATTTTAATCACGCTTTAAAGCTGAACTTCTGCGATGTGGATTGAATAGTCCTTAAATCAATGTTCAAATTCAGGTGTGCTGTGAGTCGCATGGCAATGAATGTGTGTATTTCAATAAATGAATATGACATGTTCATTTTCCCTCCTCTCCATCCCTGTCAGATTGTTCAATTTCTTCCCTTCGTCCAATTTCTTCCCTTCGTCACTTCCAACAAGCACGGTGCAAAGGGTAAAAATGTAGGCTTACTCATTTGTCTATTATTTCCTACGTTACTGTAAGTCCCAATCAGTGGTGTAAAGTACCTAAGTAAAAATATACTTTAAAGTACTACTTAAGTCGTTTTTGAGGGCATCTGTACTTTGCTATTTATATTTTTGATAACTTTGACTTTTACTCCACTACATTCCAAAAACAAAATAATGTACTTTTTACTCCATACATTTTCCCTGAAACCCAAAAGTCTGAAAGCTTAGCAGGACAGGAAAATGGTCCAATTCACACACTTATCAAGTAAACATCGCCAGTCATCCATACTGCCTCTGATCTGACTGAATCACTAAACACAAATGCTTTGTTTGTACATTATTGTCTACATGTTGAAGTGTGTCCCTGGCTATCCATAAATAAAAAAAAAAAATCATGCCATCTGGTTTGATTAATATAAGGAATGTGAAATGATTTTTACTTTTGATTCCTTAAGTATATATAAAAGCAAATACTTTTAGACATTCAATCAAGTATTATTTTACTGGGTGACTTTCAGTATTACTTGATTCATTTTCTATTAATATATCTTTACTTTTAATCAAGTATAACAATTGAGTCCCACTGATGATGTTGTACTAAGCCGTCCTCTTCTCCTTTCAGACTTTTCCATCTTTGCAGCAGGGGGAAAAGCCCAGCTCTCGCCACTCGTGCCGCAACAGTAAGAAGGGCTGGCGGGATTGATTTAACAATGGGTGGATGATTCCTTTTAATATACACAATCTCACTTTACGTCCACTGTCTCTCTCGCTTGCCCTTTGGAGATATCGATGGTCACTACAGTAACGTGAGGCGGCAGGTAGCCTAGTGGTTATAGAGTTGGGCCAGTTACCGAAAGGTTGCTTGATCGAATCACTGAGCTAACAAGTTAAAAATCTGTCCTTCCTCCCTGAACAAGGCAGTTAACCTACTGTTCTCCGGTAGGCCTTCATTGTAAGTAATAATTTGTTATTTTAACTGACTTGCCTGGTAAAAAAAACAAAGTGACATGTTGATAGCAACAATTGATAACCTTTCAGACAATAAAAAAAAGTACTGAATCAAAAGTGTCTGTACCTTTTCATACAGTAGAATTCTGCTCCGGCATAGAATGTTCAGTATTGTTTTCCTGACAACAATACACATGATCGATGGATGTGCTGTTTGATGGTAGGGTGTTTTCTTTCTGCTAAATGTCTTGGTAAGTAACAGCATTTAATTAACTTTAACCTACTTTTTAAGGAGAAAGAGGTCTGCGCACAGGCAGCTCAAGATAATTTGATAGTTCTGGTCTCCCAGTGTACGTTAGTCCTGCTTCAGAAGCGGCATTGCTTTACAGACAAGTAAAATACCGTCAAAACTATCTCCAGAGAAGCTTTTGTGCTGGTATTTAAATGCCATAGTGTACAGACAAACAAACATGCCGTAGCCAAGGCGTTTTCAAGGCGGCACATTCCATGTATGATCTGTGTTAATCTGCAAAATTGTAATTATTCGCCTACCTCCTCATGCCTTTTGCACACAATGTATAGAGACTCTTTTTAAATGTTTTATTTCTACTGTGTTATTGACTTGTTAATTGTTTACTCCATGTGTAACTCTGTGTTGTTGTCTGTTCACACTGCTATGCTTTATCTTGGCCAGGTCTCAGTTGTAAATGAGAACTTGTTCTCAACTAGCCTACCTGGTTAAATAAAGGTGAAATAAAATTTTAAAAAGTGTATCTTTGCAGCTGGGATAAAGAGTTTAGCTAAGATCCTGAAGCCCCTAAAGAGCAGAAAGTAGCCAGTCGAGGTGAGTGGAAAGGTGACCGGAAAACATGCTGGAAACCTTTAGAGAACACAGAGAATGTTACATTCATACAGTTGAAGTCTGTTATTCACTGTCAAATTACTTCTAATGCTCTCCTCTAATTAAATTTAGTGACAAGAATCTACAACTAAAAACAAAGCGGTCCTACGAAGAGAGGGGATGGTTTTCTATACTATTTTCATACTGATTTAATTGTTCTTGCATTTTGAATAAAGATGCTATATCATTGAACATCTGTATGTGCTTTTCTTATTAAAATGTTTCATTAAGAGGTCAAGACGTGAAATTTGTTCATAATCACAAACACTACAAATGTGGCCCAACCAAAATTAAATGAATTTGTTTCCACCAATGCCTTCACACGCTTGCACTTTACAATCCTTAACGAACAAGTTTCCTCTTCTGCATGAGCTTACCTCTGACAATGACTTTGCCATGAGCTTACCTCTGACAATGACTTTGCCATGATCTGCCTCTGTCAAGTCTATTCCTGCTCCGGTGCTCGACCTCGCTGGTTTACTAACCACAGGTCCTGGCAATTTGTATTACGCACACTTGCACCTCATCATGAGGCACACCTGGACTCCATCACTACCCTGATTACTTCCTATTTATCCAGCACTCCCTAGCATCAATCTTCAGGCAGTATTGGTTCAGTTTTCATGCCCAGATGCTGGGCTTGTTTTATATGCTCGTTATTATTAAACTCACCATCTGTGTTTATGTTACAGTCTCCCTGAAACATGGCATAGTGAGGGTGACTGTTACCATCTTAACGGAGCAGCTACACCTGTATACAAATACATTGAAAAGTTGCCAGCCACGGTGGAGGCCTTCCTGTTTTATACAGACTGCATCATTTTAAATCCACTGACTGATGCTGACTGTAAACAACCAAAAGCTCTCACGGTTATCCTTGTTCACCCAAGTGCTTTATGACTGCTGAGTTCTTTAATCTGCTGCACTGTCTAAACCATGTATAACACGTAAAATGTTCCCCACCCACAACCGTGGACACACGTTTGGACCTCATTATCCCTGCCTCTGATTTGGATGTCATTGTGCTAGGTGTCTCTGACCGGTCCAACTCCTCTCCAACGCCCAAAGAGGACCATTAAAGATGGTGGCAAGCATGTCTTTTTTTGTCTGGTCAGTGTCCTTGTCAGAAAACCTTTTTGTGGATTTGTCCCCATTTAGCTTTGTTTTATCTGGCTGAGAACATTGTACAATATTGCAATTTTCCAAACAGAGTTTTTAAGGAAGACGTAAATGAAACAGGTCTGCTGAAACCCTTTGAGGCCTACTTGAATATACCTCAACTCCCTACTCTGCACTGGGGCATTGTCTGAGCAGACACTTGCCTACTGCTGCTTTCATCCTTCCACTTGACATTGTGCCTTTCATATTTTTGGACCAATGCCAAACTTGAACTCCATTTGGTCTACTTTTTCTTACTTTCCCGTGGGCCGGTGTAGCGCTTGCCTCCCTCCCAGCTCCACCGACCTGTACTGGATACTTTATGCCCTCCAAGGTGCTTCTCTCCTAGCTATCATACTGGTAACACAGACTCCATTGCATTGCTGTGTTGATGTCATTTAATCGAATTGAGTAAGTCACCGCTCTCCTTGCTGTCGTTATGCTGGTGAGTTATGTGCCTTCCTTGTGTTTATTGTGGGTCCTAGAACTGTCTGGTTTCTAGCCATGTTGGGTTCTGGCTCGCTGCCTATAACTGTGGTGATCCTACAAACTGTGTGATTCAATCCAACTAACTATCAAACTGTGTGGATTGATTGACTTTTAGCTGATAACTTGCCAACCTATTTTGTGTGGATTTGAACTGACTTTTTCCAAAATGCTGTCTACCACTTCAGAGACTATGGTGATTGTTTCATCCCATGTCGGAGCTGCACCTATTTTTGCACAGTAACGGGATAATGTTGTGGAATGTGGACACAGTCAGCTCATTGAGGAATAAATGCCTGAGTTAGACATCCAGCTGGACAATCAGAGTAAGCAAATTGAGACATTGCAGCGTATCCTGGATAGGCCCCACCCTAAGAGCTTTTTCTTTTCTACTCCACTGCTTTCTTGGAGCAGAAACTCTGTGCTACCCGGGGCCTACTGTGAAGGATATCATAGGATTTCTTCCGTCCGTCCCACAGCCAAGGGCTGCTGCTGTCATAGTGCATGTAGGATCAAATGATATCGAAAGATTAAATCAGAGCTAATGACACAGGATTTTATTGAGCTGATCAACAACGTGAAAGGCTCTGAAAAGCAGCCGATTATCTCTGGCAGTAATAATGCCTCTCTTGAAAAAGCCAAACCTTGACCCAGGAAATATAAAAATGATCGGCCTATATCGAATCTCCCATTCCTCTCAATGTTTGAAACAGCTGTTGCACAGCAACTCACTGCCTTCCCAAAGACAAACAATGTATACAGAACGCTTCAGTCTGATTTTAGACCCCATCATAGCACTGAGACTGCACTCGTGAAGGTGGTAAATTACATTTTAATGACGTCACACCATGGCTCTGCATCTGTCCTGGTGTAATGAAAGCATGGATTAACTTTTCTGTATCATTTTTGGACAGATTTTTTCTGATTTTTGCAATGTTACGAAGATGGTAAAAAGCTGTCCTTAAAATAGTCCTGATAAGTTGGTCAAATGAGAGATCAGGGTCCAGAGTAAAGGTGAGGTCCTTCACAGTTTTATTTGAGATGACTGTACAACCATCAAGATGAATTGTCAGATACAACAGATCTCTTTGTTTCTTGGGACCTAGAACTAGCATCTCTGTTTTGTCAGAGTATAAAAGTAAAACATTTGCCGCCATCCACTTCCTTATGTCTGAAACACATTCTTCCAGTGTATGAAATTTCGGGGCTTCACCATGTTTCATCGAGATGTACAGCTGTGTATCGTCCACATACAGTGAAAGTTAACATTATGTTTTCGAACAACATCACCAAGAGGTAAAATATATAGTGAAAACAATAGTGGTCCTAAAACAGAACCTTGAGGAACACAAACCATACACAGAGACAAACTGATATATTTCCCGACAGATAAAATCTCAACCAGGCCAGATCTTGTCCATGTAGACCAATTTGGGTTTCAAACTCTCCAAAAGAAAGTCATGATCAATGGTGTCAAATGCAGCACTAAGGTCTAGGAGCACGAAGACAGATGAAGAGTCTTGGTCTGACGCCATTAAAAGGTAATTTACCATCTTCACGAGTGCAGTTTCAGTGCTATGTTGGGGCCTAAAATCAAACATTTCGTATGCATTTGTCTTCAGGAAGGCAGTGAGTTGCTGCGCAACAGCTTTTTCAAACAAATTGACAGGCATGGGAGAGTCGATGTAGGCCGATAGTTTTTAATATTTTCTGGGTCGAGGTTTGGCTTCTTCAAGAGAGGCTTTATTACTGCCACTTTTAGTGAGTTTGGTACACATCCGGTGGACAGGGAGCCGTTTATAATGTTCAACATAGGAGGATCAAACACAGGAAGCAGATATTTCAGTAGTTCAATTGGAATAGGCTCCAGTATGCAGCTTGAAGGTTTAGAGGCCATTACTATTTTCATGAATGTGCCAAGAGATATAGGATTAAAAAGCATGAGGGTCTCCCTTGAGCACAGTATTCACCCCCTTAGCATTTTTCCTATTTGGTGCATTACAACCTGTAATTTAAAAAATATTTTAATTTGGATTTCATGTAATAGACATACACAAAATAGTCCAAGTTTGTGAAATGAAATGGAAAAAAAAGACTTATTTAAAAACATTCAAAAAACAAAAATGGAAAGTGGTGCGTGCATTTGTATTCACCCCCTTGCTATGAAGCCCCTAAATAAAATCTTGTGCAACCAATTACATTCAGAAGTCACATAATTAGTTAAATAAAGTCCACCTGTGTGCAATCTAAGTGTCACAGGATCTCAGTATATATACACACACCTGTTCTGAAAGGCCCCAGAGTCTTCAACACCACTAAGCAAGGGGCACCACCAAGCAAGTGGCACCATGAAGACCAAGGAGCTCGCCAAACAGGTCAGGGTCAAAGTTGTGGAAAAGTACAGATCAGGGTTGGGCTATAAAAAAATATCAGAAACTTTGAACATCCCACAGAGCACCATTTAATCCGTTATTAAAAAATGGAAAGAATATGGCACCACAACAAACCTGCCAAGAGAGGGCCCCCCACCAAAACTCACAGACCAATCAAAGAGGGCAATAATCAGAGAGGCAAGAAAGAGACCAAAGATAACCCTGAAGGAGCTGCAAAGCTCCACAGTGGAGATTGGAGTATCTGTCCATATGACCACTTTAATTCATACACTGCACAGAGCGGGGCTTTATGGAAGAGTGGCCAGAAAAAAAGCCATTGCTTAAAAATGTTAAAAAGCAACCACGTTTGCTGTTTGCCAAAAGTAGTGTGGAAGACTCCCCAAACATATGGAAGAAGGTACTCTGGTCAGATTAGACTAAATGTCTGGCGCAAACCCAACACCTCTCATCACTCCGAGAATACCATCCCCACAGTGAAGCATGGTGGTGGCAGCATCATGCTGTGGGGATGTTTTTCATCGGCAGGGACTGAGAAACTTGCCAGAATTGAAGGAATGATAGATGGCGCTAAATAGAGGGAAATTCTTGAGGGAAACTTCCAGAAATGTGAGACTGGGACAGAGGTTCACCTGCCAGCAGGATAATTACCCTAAGCATAGTGCTAAAGCAACACTCGAGTGGTTTAAGGGGAAACATTTAAATGTCTTGGAATGGCCTAGTCAAAGCCCAGAGCTCAATCCAATGGAGAATCTGTGGTATGACTTAAATATTGCAGTACATCAGCAGAACCCAACCAACTTGAAGGAGCTGGAGCAGTTTTGCCTTGAAGAATGGGCAAACATCCCAGTGGCTAGATGTGCCAAGTTTATAGAGACATTCCCCAAGATACTTGCAGCTGTAATTCCTGCAAAAGGTGGCTCTACAAAGTGTTGACTTTGTGTTACGCGGAGTGAAACAAGGAAACCCAAGCGCAGACTCCGATGAGGAGACTGGGATGAAGTAACCAAGGTATTTATTGAAAAACAGATTGAGTACAGGCCAGGGGAAGCTCGGACTTGTTGCAGGAAACCAGGTGCGGAGGCTGGACCGAAAGGCATTGGGACAGGGTAAGCAGATCCGGAAGGGAATCCAAGGGAGCAGTAGGGTTGGAAATCCAGGGCAGAGTGGCAGGATGAGAAGATGTGGGACTGGAGACAGGGACCAGAGTCAGAGCGGGCAAAACTGTAGCGGAGTGGGAAACCACGTCAGGCAAGGAAAACAGGCACCTCAAAAAATAGTAACAAGCGGCTAGAAACGTAGGCTGACTGAGCAGAGATTACGATCTGGCAGTGTGGAAGTGGCAGGACTGAGTATTTGTAGAGGTCTTGATTATGGAACAGGTTACATCTTCAAAGTTGTAAGCATATTGTATCAATCAAATGATACAACCCCCCCAAAAAATCTATTTTAATTCCAGGTTGTAAGGCAACAAAATATGGAAAATGCCAAGGGGGTGAATATTATCGCAAGCCACTGCAGTTGGAATAGGGTCCAGTATACAGCTTGACGGTTTAGAGAACATTACTATTTTCATGAATGTGCCAAGAGATATAGGATTTAAAAACATGAGTGTCTCCCTTGATCCTAGGTCCTGGCAGTGTTCTGCAGACTCAGGACAACTGGGATCGTGATCTTTTTGTCAAATAAATTCATGAATTTATCACTGCTGAAGTGAAAGCCATCCTCTCTTGGGGAATGCTTTTTAGTTGGATTTGCAACAGTGCCAAAAATACATTTTGGATTGTTCTTATTCTCCTCAATTAAGTTGGAAAGATAGGATGATCGAGCAGTAGAGAGGTCTCTTCGATATTGCACAGTACTGTCTTTCCAAGCTAGTTGGAAGACTCCCAGTTTGGTGGAGCGCCAATTCCGTTCCAATTTTCTGGAAGCTTGCTTCAGGGCTTGGGTATTTTCTGCATACCAATGAGCTAGTTTCTTACGACAAATGTTTTTTGTTTTTAGGGGTACGAATGCATCTAGGGTATTACGCAAGATTAAATTTAGTTCCTCAGTTAGGTGGTTAACCGATTTTTGTACTCCGGTGCCCTTGGGTAGGTGGAGGGAGTCTGGAAGGGCATCAAGGAATCTTTAGGTTGTCAGAGAATTTATGGCATGACTTTTGATGATCGTTGGTTGGGGTCTAAGCAGATTATTTGTTGGGATTGCAAACATAATAAATTAGCTGTCTGATAGTCCAGGATTATGAGGAAAAACATTTAGATCCACATTATGTATTGCAAAACAAGGGACAGAGTATGACTGTGGCAATGAGTATGTCAGGAGACATGTTGGACAAAACCCACTGAGTTGATGATGGCTCCGAAAGACTTTTGGAGTGGCTCTGTGGACCTTTTCATGTGAATATTATCTGCCATGACTACAAGGCCCGATAGGAATTAAGGGAACTCCGTGAGGAACGTGGTATATGGCCCAGGAGGCCTGTAAACTGAAGCTATAAAAAGTGATTGAGTAGGCTGCATAGATTTCATGACTAGAAGCTCAAAAGATGCAAAGTTAAAAATAAAAAATAAATTGAAATTGAAATTTTAGCAACACCTTAGCCTTTGGGATGCACGGGGATATGGTCACTAGGGTAACCAGGAGTAGAGGCCTCATTTAACACAGTAAATTAATCAGGCTTAAGACATGTTTCAGTCAGACCAATCACATCAAGATTGACAATAGTTCATTGACAATAACTGCCTTGGAAGTAAGGGATCTAACATTAAGTAGCCCTATTTTGAGATATGAGATATCACCATCTCTTTCAATATTGACAGGAATGGAGGTCTTTATTCCAGTGAGATTGCTAAAGCGAACACATCCATGTTTAGTTTTGCCCAACCTAGATCGAGGCACAGACACGGTCTCGATGGGGATTGCTGAGCTGACTACACTGACTGTGCTAGTGGCAAACTCCACTCAGCTGGCAGGCTGCCTGGCCTGCACCCTATCTCATAGTGGAGTTAGAGCCCTGTCTATGTTCATAGACGAGATGAGAGCACCCCTCCAGCTAAGATGGAGTCTGTCACTCCTCAGGAGGCCAGGCTTGTTCCTGTTTGTGGGTGTCTCAGAAAGAGGGCCAATTATCTACAAATTCCATTCTATTCTTTTGGGAGGGGCAGAAAACAGTTTTCAACCAGCGATTGAGTTGTGAGACACTGCTGTAGAGCTCATCACTCCCCCTAACTGGGAGGGGGCCAGAGACAATTACTTGATGCCGACACATCTTTCTAGCTGATTTACACGCTGAAGTTATGTTGCGCTTGGTGACCTCTGACTGTTTCATCCTAACATTGTTGGTGCCGACATGGATAACAATATCCCTATACTCTCTACACTCAGTTTTAGTCTTCGCCATCACCATCCACAGATTAGCCTTTAGGTCGGTAGCCATGTCCTCTGGTAAACAGCGTATGATCACTGGATGATTGTTTTAAAGTCTAATACTGCGGGTAATGGAGTCACCAATGTCTAGGTTTTTCAATTTGTCAGAGCTAATGGTGGGAGACTTTGGTGGCTCAGACCACGTAACGGGTGGAGGAGAGACCAGAGAAGGCTCGGCCTCTGACTCCGACTCGTTGCTACGAGATCACTCGTAGTGAACTTAATAATTATCGCCCCATTTCAGTGCTAGCTTGCCTAGCTACAATTCTTGAATCCTTGTTAAATGTACAACGTTGCTCTTTTTTTATCTGAGACAAGTATTTTGAAGGTAAAGAAATCAGGATTTCGGCCTGGTCATAGCATTATTAGAGCAACGACTTTAGTTAATAATAATCTTCTCAATGCTTTAGATACTAAAATGAAATGTGCTGCTTTGTTTGTGAACCTGTCAAAAGCTGTTGATCATGCAAAAAAAAATAATTGGCCTCGATAGGCTTCAGCTCTGATGCCTGTTCATGATTTCATGATCATCTTAGTAACAGAACTTACGCCATCGTGATTGATGGGGTTACATCTGAATTCCTTGATGTACATAAAGGTGTACGACAGGGGGCTATTTACATAAACACATTGGTCAATCTGTTAAAATGTCATACTGTTACTTATGCTATTGCCACGACTGTTGATCTGGCTTTGTCAAAGCTATATTCAGATTTTATAGCTGTGCAGGAATCCCTTGCTGATTCTAAACTTGTGCTGAGTACAGGCAAAACAAAATACCTGTGGCTTTCAAACTCTCGTAAGAATGTTTCAGAAGGACTACATATTCACTCATTAGATTTTTTTGAATATTTATTTATTTATTTAATTTTATTTAACTAGGCAAGTCAGTTAAGAAGAAATTCTTATTTTCAATGACGGCCTAGGAACAGTGGGTTAACTGCCTGTTCAGGGGCAGAACGACAGATTTGTACCTTGTCAGCTCAGGTGTTTGAACATGCAACTATCTGGTTACTAGTCCAACGCTCTAACCACTAGGCTACCCTGCCGCCCCAGGTGGAACATGTGCCCGCATAGAAATACTTAGGCATTTGGATTTAAACAGATTTGACGTTTAAATATATATATATAAATAAACATATATGGCTGGATGAGAAACTAAGATTAAGTTGGCTTTTTATATAGAAACAGATTGTGACTTTTTATTTTATTTAACTAGGCAAATCAGTTAAGAATAAATTACTATTTACAATGACGGCCTACCAAAAGGCAAAAGGCCTCCTGCGGGGACGGGGGCTGGAATTAAAAGCAACACAGCTCATACCCCTGAACACATCATCCCCACTGTCAAACATGGTGGTGGCAGCATCATGTTTTGGGCCTGCTTTTCTTCAGCAGGGACAGGGAAGATGGTTAAAATTGATGGGGAGATGGATGGAGCCAAATACAGGACCATTCTGGAAGAAAACCTGATGGAGTCTACAAAAGACCTGAGACTGGGACGGAGATTTATCTTCCAACAAGACAATGATCCAAAACATAAAGCAAAATCTACAATGGAATGGTTCAAAAATAAACATATCCAAGTGTTGGCCAAGTCAAAGTCCAGACCTGAATCCAATCGAGAATCTGTGGAAAGAACTGAAAACTGCTGTTCACAAATGCTCTCCATCCAACCTCACTGAGCTCGAGCTGATTTGCAAGGAGGAATGGGAAAAAGATTGTGTGCAAAACTGATAGACATACCCCAAGCGACTTACAGCTGTAATTGCAGCAAAATGTGGCGCTACAAAGTATTAACTTAAGGGGGCTGAATAATTTTGCACGCCCAATTTTTCAGTTTTTGATTTGTTAAAAAGGTTTGAAATATCCAATAAATGTCGTTCCACTTCATGATTGTGTCCCACTTGCTGTTGATTCTTCACAAAAAAATACAGTTTTATATCTTTATGTTTGAAGCCTGAAATGTGGCAAAAGGTCGCAAAGTTCAAGGGGGCCGAATACTTTCGCAAGGCACTGTATCTCAGATAGGGGGGATTGAGGCCTAAAAGAGTTTTTATAAATAAGCATCAACCAGTGGGTCTTGTAACAGGTATACAGATGACCAGTTCATGGAAGCGTATAGAGTGCATCGATGTGTCCTATAAGAAGAGTTGGTGGCAAATCTAATGGCTGAATGGTAAAGAACACCTATCCGCTCGAGAGCACCCTTACCTGCCAATCTATAAATGATGTCTCCGTAATCTAGCATGGGTAGGATGGGCATCTGAATCAGGGTTAGTTTGGCAGCTGGGGTGAAAGAGGAGCGATTACGATTTAACTTTAGCCTGCAGCTTTGATATGTGCTGAGAGAAGAACAGTGTACCGTTTAGCCATACTCCCAAGTACTTGTATGAGGTGACTTCCTCAAGCTCTAAACCCTCAAGAGCTAGTAATCACACCGGTGGGGACAGGGGCATTCTTCTTACCAAACCGCATGACCTTTCTTTTGGAGGTGTTCAGAATAAGGTTGAGGGCAGAGAAAGCTTGTTGGACACTAAGAAAGCTTTGTTTGTAGAGCGTTTTACACAAAATCCAGGGAAGGGCCAGCTGAGTATAAGACTGTATTATCTGCATATAAATGGATGAGAGAGCTTCCTACTGCCTGAGTTATGTTGTTGATGTAAATTGAGAAGAGCGTGGGGCCTTGGATTGAGCTTTTGGGTACACCCTTGGTAACAGGCTGTGGTTGAGACAGCAGATGTTCTGACTTATACACTGCACTTTTTGAGAGAGGTAGTTAGCAAACCAGGCCAAAGGCCCCTCAGAGACACCAATACTCCTGAGCCGGCACACAAGAATGGGTCTACCGTATCAAAAGCATTGGCCAAGTCAATAAAAATAGCAGAACAACATTGCTTAGAATCAAGGGTAATGGTGACATAATTTAGGACTTGTGACACATCCATAACCTGAGCAGAAACCAGATTCCATACCAGAGAGAATACCTTAGATATCAAGAATGCCAGTAGGCTGATTAAATTTTTCCAACACTTTTAAAAAACAGTGCAAAACAGAAATTGGCCTCTAATGGTGGGAATCAACTTGATCGGTCCCGTTAAATAAAGGACGCACCGTAGCGTGCCTTTTGAGCAATGGGAACCTCCCCAGAGAGGAGAGACCGGTTAAAAAGGTCAGAGATAGACTTGGCGATGATAGGTGCTGCAACCTTAAAGAAGAAAGGATCTAAACCATCTAACCAATGTTAGTTTGGGGTCAAGTTTAAGGAGCTCCTTTAGCACCTCCGACTCAGTGACTGCCTGCAGAAAGACACTTTGTAGTGGGCTGGGGAATATGGGGGAGGAGCATCGGGGCTGGTCACATTCGAAGTGGTGGGAGATGAGGAAATGTTTGATGGGTAATGAGGCATGGCTGAGTCAAATAGGAATACTGACTTAATGAAGTGGTGATTAAAAATCTCAGCCATGTACTTTTTGTCAGTAACAATCACATCATCAACATTAAGGGACATGGGCAGCTGTGAGGAGGGTTTATTCTCCAGGTCTTTAACTGTTTTCCAGAACTTCTTTGGGTTAGATCCACAGAGAGAGAACTGCTCCTTAAAGTAACTAACTTTGGCCTTCCGAATAGCCTGAGCGCACTTATTTCTCCTTTGCCTGAACGAGAGCCAGTCAGCCTGAGTATGCGTGTGCCAAGCCTTTTGCCAAATGGAATTCTTGAGATGGAGTAACTCTGCCAAATTACGGTCGAACCAGGGGCTGAACCTGTTTTTAATTCTCCTTTTCTTTAGGAGGGGCGTGTTTGTTAACAATACAACTGAAAATATAAAAAAAGAAGGTGCATGTGTCTTATACACAGGGAATCAAACTGATTCTATACCAATTTACAGAGGCCAGGTCATGAAGGAAGGCTTGGTCATTAAAGTTTTTTTAGCAACCGCATCTATGACAAATCAGGACAGTAGTAGAAGTCAGATTATTCATTCAACCTTTTTATCTGTTCTTTATTATGGTGATTTTGTTTATTAAAGTGCACCTGCTACTACTCTTAAACCTTTTGATGCCATCTACCATAGTGCCCTTCGTTTTGTTACAGGTGACAGTTTTGATGCTCATCCCTCCATCCTGCATCAAAAGGTTGGCTGGACTTTGCTAAAGACCCATAGATCTTTGCATCACTCCCTTTTTGTTTTTGAAGGCCTTACTTGTTTAGAAGGCATCTAACTTTGCTGTTGAAGTATATACACCTGAGTTGCATGACCCGTTCACAGGATTGGTTAACTCTTGAGGTTCCTAGGGTCTCCACCAAGCTAGGTAAATCTGCTTTTAGTTTTAATGCACTGTATTGGTAGAACAGAATTCAAAATTCATTTTATCTTGATTTTCTGGTGCCGTTCAGGCAATTTAAGGTATTGATTGGGGACTTATTTGTGGAGGAATTTAACTGTTTTTCTGGGTGATTTGTGATGTTTTATTTGTGGGTCCCATGACTGTATTTTTGTATTTTAATGTGTATTTGTTTGGGTATAATGTATGTGGAGTATATACAGAGTAAATTTGTAAAAGAGACCTAGGTCTCCATATAATTACAATTTAAATAAAAGGTCATTTTTTATTTATTATAATAGTTCCTTAACCTGAGGAAACATAGAAAGGAAAGCTCCACCCAAAATGCATCATACGGGCCAGATTTGTGTGGGGTTTTTCTTCAACCCATCCCCCTTTCAGGAACATATCCAGCCCGCGTTTGAATCTGACTGCAGTGAGCTGGCCCTCAATGACATGGTCAATCTGTATAACAGCACTTTGAGTAATATCCTGAACATCATTGCCCCTGATACAACATGTGAAGTAACATTCCAAAGCTTGTCTCCTTGCACCACTGATGAACAGCGCAGAATGAAGACTCATGGCCGTAAGTTTGAGAGACATTTGGATGAAGGATGGCATCACTATCCACCTGCTGGCCCATATAGACCACCAGGCACGCTACTCTGATGCCTTAAAAGCAGCCTGATTAAGCATCTATTCT
The DNA here is from genome assembly GCF_021184085.1 of Oncorhynchus gorbuscha. NCBI lineage: Eukaryota > Metazoa > Chordata > Actinopteri > Salmoniformes > Salmonidae > Oncorhynchus > Oncorhynchus gorbuscha. The sequence continues at coordinate 29,216,860 of NC_060176.1, read as the reverse complement.
GCAGGTAGCCCCAGAACCCTGTTTTCTACCATCAAGCACCTTTTCAACCCTGCAAACGTATGCTCTCCTGCAGCCTCATCTGAGCAGTGCAATCGATTCTCAGATATTTTCAAGAAAAAAAGACACCATCAAGATGAACATCATGGCCTGTAGGAAGGCTGCAACCCACTTCATGAGCCCACAACCCGAAAATCCCATCCTCCGCTGTCAACCATTTCTAAAAAATGAAGGCCACCACTTACTCCCTTGATCCTATCCCTAATCAAAACCTGCTCAACTAGCCTGCTTATGTTTGTCACCACCCTGATCAACAAGTCCCTGCTAACCAGAGAGGTACCATCGATCTTCAAAACAGCTGAAGTCACCGCCTTACCAAAGAAACCCGACCTTGACCAGGGCATCCTATACAACTACAGGCCCATCTCCAACCTCCCCTTCCTATCAAAAGTACTAGAGAAAGTGGTTGCAAACCAGCTTCAAATGCATATTTCATCAAATCTGTACAAGGTTTTCTAGTCTGGTTTCTGGCCCTTGCACAGCACCGAAACAGCTCTGGTTAAAGTTACCAAATACCTACTGATGGCTGCTGATTCAGGATCTCTTAGATCTCAGTGCTGCTTTTGACACCGTAGACCACAACATCTTCCTGCGGTGTCTCAGAAAGCATACTGCTGTCTCTTGGAATAGCCCTGAACTGGTTCTCATGCTACCCCTCCAATACATCACTATTGGAGAGTCCAGATCGGAGGATTCTTCCGTCACTTGCGACATCCCACAAGGGTCAGTGCTGAGCCTATCCTGTTTTTAATTTACACGTTCCCTCTCGACCATATCCTCAGAGATTATAATGTTAAACATCCACTGCTACGCTGATGATACCCAGGTTTACATTAACACCAAACTGGACACCATCTCTATCTTAGCAAAATTCAGCAGCTGCCTAGAGGACATACGGGCATTGATGAAAGAGAACTTCCACCAGTTGAAAAGTAATAAGACTAAGGCTATGCTTATTGGGCCACCCAAACAGGTCACCAGTGATGGAAAAATCTGCCCAGGACATCCTCTTGTGCTCTGTCACCTGCAACCTATAAAGTGTGATCCTTCATTGTCCTTTGATGCCCACAGAAAACTAAAATGGATCAAACATAATTTTTCCATTTTAAAAACATTGCCCAAGTCATACCATCACTCTCCCAGCCAGATGGAGAGAAACTCATCCACGCCTTCATCTTCTCTCGGACCAACTACGGCAATGCGCTGTTTGGCGGCCTCCCAGCCAGATCACTACAGAGGCTCCAACTAAGGAGATGATTGTGGACTTCAGGAAACTGTCATGTTTTGTCTTAGATTGTCTTGTCATTTTGCTTTTCCCTCTGTTCGTTTTCCCCCTGCTGGTCTTTTTAGGTTCGTTCCCCTTTTTCTCTCTCCCTTCCTCTCTCTCTTCTCTCTATCGTTCCGTTCCTGCTCCCAGCTGTTCCTATTCCCCTAATCAATCATTTAGTCTTCCCACACCTGTTCCATATCTTTTTCCCTGATTAGAGTCCCTATTTCTCCCCTTGTTTTCCGTTCCTGCCCTGTCGGATCCTTGTCTATTGTTCACCGTGCTGTGTCTGTGTATCGCCCTGTCGTGTCGTGTTTCCCTCAGATGCTGCGTGGTGAGCAGGTGTCTGAGTCTGCTACGTTCAAGTGCCTTCCCGAGGCAACCTGCAGTTCTTGATCGAGTCCAGTCTGTTCTCGTCATTACGAGTGGAATTATGTCTTATGATTGTAGATTTACTTTACTGGATTAAAGACTCTGTTTTCGCCAAGTCGCTTTTGGGTCCTCATTCACCTGCATGACAGAAACAGCAGAGGGAACACCCCCCCTATCCACATCGATGGAACAGTAGTGGAGAGGGTAGCTAGTTTTAAGTTCCTCGGCATACACATCACAGACAAACTGAATTGGTCCACTCACACTGACAGCGTCGTGAAGAAGGCGCAGCAGCGCCTATTCAACCTCAGGAGGCTGAAGAAATTCGGCTTGTCACCAAAAGCACTCACAAACTTCTACAGATGCAGAATCGAGAGCATCCTGGCGGGCTGTATCACCGCCTGGTACGGCAACTGCTCCGCCCTCAACCGTAAGGCTCTCCAGAGGGTAGTGAGGACTGCACAACGCATCACTGGGGGCAAACTACCTGCCCTCCAGGACACCTACACCACCCGTTGTTACAGGAAGGCCATAAAGATCATCAAGGACATCAACCACCCGAACCACTGCCTGTTCACCCCGCTATCATCCAGAAGGCGAGGTCAGTACAGGTGCATCAAAGCTGGGACCGAGAGACTGAAAAACAGTTTCTATCTCAAGGCCATCAGACTGTTAAATAGCCACCACTAACATTGAGTGGCTGCTGCCAACACACTGTCATTGACACTGACCCAACTCCAGCCATTTTAATAATGGGAATTGATGGGAAATGATGTAAATATATCACTAGCCACTTTAAACAATGCTACCTTATATAATGTTACTTACCCTACATTATTCATCTCATATGCATATGTATATACTGTACTCTACAACATCGACTGCATCCTTATGTAACACATGTATCACTAGCCACTTTAACTATGCCACTTTGTTTACTTTGTCTACACACTCATCTCATATGTATATACTGTACTCGATACCATCTACTGTATGCTGCTCTGTACCATCACTCATTCATATATCCTTATGTACATGTTCCTTATGCCCTTACACTGTGTATAAGACAGTAGTTTTGGAATTGTTAGTTAGATTACTTGTTGGTTATCACTGCATTGTCGGAACTAGAAGCACAAGCATTTCGCTACACTCGCATTAACATCTGCTAACCATGTGTATGTGACAAATAAAATTTGATTTGATTTGATTTGAACTAGTCCAGAACAGTGCTGTCAGGTTCCTGACCAGGACCAAGAAGTCAGACCTAGGGCTGTTACTGTGACCCTATTACCACCACAACGGCAGTCACGAGTCATGACTGCAGTTAAATTCCATGTGAACATTTAGTCACGGTAGTTAAGCTTCTCCAAGCTCTGATGCTGCTTATGGTCATTAGTAGCCTACCAAACGTGTTAACTGTCTGGTACTCAGCACTCTATTGTCCCTATAATCACTCCTACATCAATGCAAATGTAATCGAAAATCTAATCAAACACTTGATGAGAGCCCATGAGCTCACTTTGCACAATATTTCTATAGGCTATGCAATTGCGGGAGAAAACTGTTATGCAGGTGAATGAGGACCCAAAAGCGAATTGGCGAAAACAGAGTCTTTAATCCAGTTAAAGGAAATAGCAATACTCCTAGACAAATCGGAGCGGTAAATAAAGCATAAAAAACAATTCCACTCGTAATCACGAGAACTGACTGGAGACTCGATAATAAACTGCAGGTTGCCTCGGGAAGGCACTTGACCGTAGCAGACACAGACACCTGCTCACCACGCAGCATCTGAGGGAAACACGACACGACAGGGCGATACAAAGACACAGCACGGTGAACAATATACAAGGATCCGACAGGGCAGAAACGGAAAACAAGGGGAGAAATAGGGACTCCAATCAGGGGAAAAGATAGGGAACAGGTGTGGGAAGACTAAATGATTGATTAGGGGAATAGGAACAGCTGGGAGCAGGAACGGAACGATAGAGAGAAGAGAGAGAGGGAGGGAGAGAGAAAAAGGGGAACGAACCTAAAAAGACCAGCAGGGGGAAAACGAACAGAAGGAAAAGCAAAATGACAAGACAATATAAGACAAAACATGACAGTACCCCCACTCACCGAGCGCCTCCTGGCGCACTCGAGGAGGAATCCTGGCGGCAACGGAGGAAATCATCAATCAGTGAACGGTCCAGCACGTCCCGAGACGGAACCCAACTCCTCTCCTCAGGACCGTAACCCTCCCAATCCACTAAGTATTGGTGACCCCGTCCCCGAGAACGCATGTCCATGATCCTACGTACCTTGTAAATAGGTGCGCTCTCGACAAGGACGGGAGGGGGAGGGAAGACGAACGGGGGTGCGAAGAAAGGGCTTGACACAGGAGACATGGAAGACAGGATGGACGCGACGAAGATGTCGCGGAAGAAGCAGTCGCACAGCGACAGGATTGACGACCTGGGAGACACGGAACGGACCAATGAACCGCGGAGTCAACTTACGAGAAGCTGTCGTAAGAGGAAGGTTGCGAGTGGAAAGCCACACTCTCTGGCAGCAACAATACCTTGGACTCTTAATCCTACGTTTATTGGCGGCTCTCACAGTCTGTGCCCTGTAACGGCAAAGTGCAGACCTCACCCTCCTCCAGGTGCGCTCACAACGTTGGACAAACGCTTGAGCGGATGGAACGCTGGACTCGGCAAGCTGGGATGAGAACAGAGGAGGCTGGTAACCCAGACTACTCTGAAACGGAGATAACCCGGTAGCAGACGAAGGAAGCGAGTTGTGAGCGTATTCTGCCCAGGGGAGCTGTTCTGCCCAAGACGCAGGGTTTCTGAAAGAAAGGCTGCGTAGTATGCGACCAATCGTCTGATTGGCCCTCTCTGCTTGACCGTTAGACTGGGGATGAAACCCGGAAGAGAGACTGACGGACGCACCAATCAAACGACAGAACTCCCTCCAAAACTGTGACGTGAATTGCGGACCTCTGTCTGAAACGGCGTCTAACGGGAGGCCATGAATTCTGAACACATTCTCGATGATGATTTGTGCCGTCTCCTTAGCGGAAGGAAGTTTAGCGAGAGGAATGAAATGTGCCGCCTTAGAGAACCTATCGACAACCGTAAGAATCACAGTCTTCCCCGCAGACAAAGGCAGACCGGTAATGAAGTCTAGGGCGATGTGAGACCATGGTCGAGAAGGAATGGGGAGCGGTCTGAGACGACCGGCAGGAGGAGAGTTACCTGACTTAGTCTGCGCGCAGTCCGAACAAGCAGCCACGAAACGGCGCGTGTCACGCTCCTGAGTCGGCCACCAAAAGCGCTGGCGAATAGAAGCAAGAGTGCCTCGAACACCGGGATGACCAGCTAACTTGGCAGAGTGAGCCCACTGAAGAACAGCCAGACGAGTGGAAACAGGAACGAAAAGAAGGTTACTAGGACAAGCGCGCGGCGACGCAGTGTGCGTGAGTGCTTGCTTAACCTGTCTTTCAATTCCCCAGACTGTCAACCCGACAACACGCCCATAAGGAAGAATCCCCTCGGGATCAGTAGAAGCCATAGAAGAACTAAAAAGACGGGATAAGGCATCAGGCTTGGTGTTCTTGCTACCCGGACGGTAAGAAATCACAAACTCGAAACGAGCGAAAAATAACGCCCAACGAGCTTGACGAGCATTAAGTCGTTTGGCAGAACGGATGTACTCAAGGTTCTTATGGTCTGTCCAAACGACAAAGGAACGGTCGCCCCCTCCAACCACTGTCGCCATTCGCCTAGGGCTAAGCGGATGGCGAGCAGTTCGCGGTTACCCACATCATAGTTGCGTTCAGATGGCGACAGGCGATGAGAAAAATAAGCGCAAGGATGAACCTTATCGTCAGACTGGAAGCGCTGGGATAGAATGGCTCCCACGCCTACCTCTGAAGCGTCAACCTCGACAATGAATTGTCTAGTGACGTCAGGAGTAACGAGGATAGGAGCGGACGTAAAACATTCTTTTAGAAGATCAAAAGCTCCCTGGGCGGAACCGGACCACTTAAAACACGTCTTGACAGAAGTAAGAGCTGTGAGAGGGGCAGCAACTTGACCGAAATTACGAATGAAACGCCGATAGAAATTAGCGAAACCTAGAAAGCGCTGCAACTCGACACGTGACCTTGGAACGGGACACTCACTGACAGCTTGGACCTTAGCGGAATCCATCTGAATGCCTTCAGCGGAAATAACGGAACCGAGAAAAGTAACGGAGGAGACATGAAAAGAGCACTTCTCAGCCTTCACGTAGAGACAATTCTCTAAAAGGCGCTGGAGAACACGTCGAACGTGCTGAACATGAATCTCGAGTGACGGTGAAAAAATCAGGATATCGTCAAGGTAGACAAAAACAAAGATGTTCAGCATGTCTCTCAGAACATCATTAACTAATGCCTGAAAAACAGCTGGCGCATTGGCGAGACCAAACGGCAGAACCCGGTACTCAAAATGCCCTAACGGAGTGTTAAACGCCGTTTTCCACTCGTCCCCCTCTCTGATGCGCACGAGATGGTAAGCGTTGCGAAGGTCCAACTTAGTAAAGCACCTGGCTCCCTGCAGAATCTCGAAGGCTGATGACATAAGGGGAAGCGGATAACGATTCTTAACCGTTATGTCATTCAGCCCTCGATAATCCACGCAGGGGCGCAGAGTACCGTCCTTTTTCTTAACAAAAAAAACCCCGCCCCGGCCGGAGAGGAAGAAGGCACTATGGTACCGGCGTCAAGAGACACAGACAAATAATCCTCGAGAGCCTTACGTTCGGGAGCCGACAGAGAGTATAGTCTACCCCGAGGAGGAGTGGTCCCCGGAAGGAGATCAATACTACAATCATACGACCGGTGAGGAGGAAGGGAGTTGGCTCGGGACCGACTGAAGACCGTGCGCAGATCATGATATTCCTCCGGCACTCCTGTCAAATCGCCAGGTTCCTCCTGAGAAGTGGGGACAGAAGAAATGGGAGGGATGGCAGACATTAAACACTTCACATGACAAGAAACGTTCCAGGATAGGATAGAATTACTAGACCAATTAATAGAAGGATTATGACATACTAGCCAGGGATGACCCAAAACAACAGGTGTAAAAGGTGAACGAAAAATCAAAAAAGAAATAGTCTCACTGTGGTTACCAGATACTGTGAGGGTTAAAGGTAGTGTCTCAAATCTGATACTGGGAAGATGACTACCATCTAAGGCGAACATGGGCGTAGGCTTGTCTAATTGTCTGAAAGGAATGTCATGTTTCCGAGCCCATGCTTCGTCCATGAAACAACCCTCAGCCCCAGAGTCTATCAAGGCACTGCATGTAGCACCCGAACCGGTCCAGCGTAGATGGACCGACATAGTAGTACAGGATCTAGATGGAGAGACCTGAGTAGTAGCGCTCACCAGTAGCCCTCCGCTTACTGATGAGCTCTGTTTTTTACTGGACATGAATTGACAAAATGTCCATCAAATCCGCAATAGAGGCACAGGCGGTTGGTGATCCTCCGTTCCCTCTCCTTAGTCGAGATGCGAATACCTCCCAGCTGCATGGGCTCAGTCTCTGAGCCAGAGGAGGGAGATGGTTGCGATGCGGAGCAGGGAAACACCGTTGACGCGAGCTCTCTTCCACGAGCTTGGTGACGAAGATCTACCCGTCGTTCTATGCGGATGGCGAGAGCAATCAAAGAGTCCACACTGGAAGGAACCTCCCGGGAGAGAATCTCATCTTTAACCACTGCGTGGAGTCCCTCCAGAAAACGAGCGAGCAGCGCCGGCTCGTTCCAGTCACTAGAGGCAGCAAGAGTGCGAAACTCTATAGAGTAATCCGTTATGGATCGATCACCTTGGCATAGGGAAGCCAGGGCCCTAGAAGCCTCCCTACCAAAAACTGAACGGTCAAATACCCGAATCATCTCCTCTTTAAAGTTCTGGTAATTGTTTGAACAATCAGCCCTTGCCTCCCAGATAGCTGTGCCCCACTCTTGAGCCCGGCCAGTAAGGAGTGAAATGACGTAAGCAACCCGAGCTCTCTCTCTAGAGTATGTGTTGGGTTGGAGAGAGAACACAATATCACACTGGGTGAGAAAGGAGCGGCACTCCTTGGGCTGCCCGGAGTAGCAAGGTGGGTTATTAACCCTAGGTTCCGGAGGCTCGGCAGACCAGGAAGTAACAGGTGGCACGAGACGAAGACTCTGGAACTGTCCAGAGAGGTCGGAAACCTGAGCGGCCAGGTTCTCCATGGCATGACGAGCAGCAGACAATTCCTGCTCGTGTCTGCCGAGCATGGCTCCTTGGATCTCGACGGCAGTGTTACGAGCGTCTGTAGTCGCTGGGTCCATTCTTTGGTCGGATCCTTCTGTTATGCAGGTGAATGAGGACCCAAAAGCGACTTGGCGAAAACAGAGTCTTTAATCCAGTTAAAGGAAATAGCAATACTCCTAGACAAATCGGAGCGGTAAATAAAGCATAAAAAACAATTCCACTCGTAATCACGAGAACTGACTGGAGACTCGATAATAAACTGCAGGTTGCCTCGGGAAGGCACTTGACCGTAGCAGACTCAGACACCTGCTCACAACGCAGCATCTGAGGGAAACACGACACGACAGGGCGATACAAAGACACAGCACGGTGAACAATATACAAGGATCCGACAGGGCAGAAACGGAAAACAAGGGGAGAAATAGGGACTCTAATCAGGGGAAAAGATAGGGAACAGGTGTGGGAAGACTAAATGATTGATTAGGGGAATAGGAACAGCTGGGAGCAGGAACGGAACGATAGAGAGAAGAGAGAGAGGGAGGGAGAGAGAAAAAGGGGAACGAACCTAAAAAGACCAGCAGGGGGAAAACGAACAGAAGGAAAAGCAAAATGACAAGACAATATAAGACAAAACATGACAAAAACAGAGTGATGGCCTCTTATAAAGACGAGGATCCCATCAGATTTCTATAGGCTAGGCCTACTATATTTATTTCTCAACTTTCCTAGTATTAAGGAAATTGTTTCTCTTTACAACAGGAGTATAGCCTACCTGGCTGGCAGGAAATTGAACCACAGGAAAAGCATCCTCCATTTGCTATTTAAGTGCATAGATTACATGTTTCGAGACAGGTGCATGATAATGGTCCATTCTAAATCAAAACATATTTCACATATATATTATTAGGTATACAGTCGTGGCCAAAGGTTTTGAGAATGACACAAATAGTAATTAATAATATTAAAGTCTGCTGCCTCAGTTTGTATGATGGCAATTTGCATATGCTCCAGAATGTTATGAAGAGTGATCAGATGAATTGCAATTAATTGCAAAGTCCCTCTTTGGCATGCAAATGAACTGAATCCCCCAAAAGCATTTCCACCACATTTCAGCCCTGCCACAAAAGGACCAGTTGACATAATGTCAGTGATTCTCTCGTTAACACAGGTGTGAGTGTTGATGAGGACAAGGCTGGAGAGCACTCTGTCATGCTGATTGAATTTGAATAACAGACTGGAATCTTCAAAAGGATGGTGGTGCTTGGAATCATTGTTCTTCCTCTGTCAGCCATGGTTACCTGCAAGGAAACACGTACCGTCATCATTGCATTGCACAAAAAGGGCTTCACATGCAAGGATATTGCTGCCAGTATGATTGCACCTAGATCAACCATTTATCTGATCATCAAGAACTTCAAGGAGAGCGGTTCAATTGTTGTGGGCGCCCAAGAAAGTCCAGTAAGCACCAGGACCATCTCCTAAAGTTAATTCAGATGCGGGATCGGGGCACCACCAGTACAGAGTTAGCTCAAGAATGGCAGCAGGTAGGTGTATCTGCACACACAGTGAGGCGAAGACTTTTGAAGGATGGTCTGATGTCAAGAAGGGCAGCAAAGAAGCCACTTCTCTCCAGGAAAAACATCAGGGACAGACTGATATTCTGCAAAAGGAACAGGGATTGGACTGCTGAGGACTGGGGTAAAGTCATTTTCATTGATGATTCCCCTTTCTGATTGTTTGGGGCATCCGAAAAAAAGCTTGTCAAGTTGAGCGCTACCATGAGTCCTGTGTCATGCCAACAATAAAGCACCCTGAGACCATTCATGTGTGGGGTTGCTTCTCAGCCAAGGGAGTGGGCTCACTCACAATTTTGCCTAAGAACACAGGCATGAATAAAGAATGGTATCAACACATCCTCCGAGAGCAACTTCTCTCAACCATCCAGGGACAGTTTGGTGATGAACAATGCCTTTTCCATTATGATGGAGCACCGTGCCATAAGGAAAAATTGATGACTTAGTGGCTCGGGGAACAAAAAATATATATATTTTGGGTCCATGGCCAGGAAACTCCCCAGATGTTAATCCCATTGAGAACTTTTGGTCAATCCTCAAGAGGCGGGTGGTCAAACAAAAACCCACAAATTCTGACAAACTCCAAGCATTGATTATGCAAGAATGGGCTGCCATCAGTCAGGATGTGGCCCAGAAGTTAATTGACAGCATGCCAGGGCGGATTGCAGAGGTCATGTAATTGTCAATAAAAGCCTTTGATACTTATGAAATGCTTATAATTATACTTCAGTATTTCATAGTAACATCTGACAAAAATATCTAAAGACACTGAAGCAACAAACTTTGTGGAAATGAATATCTGTATCACTCTCAAAACATTTGGCCACGGCTGTATGTAAAAGCATGAGGTTGTAAGTAACAATAATTTTCACAGGACATAGAAATGTCTGATATGGACAGAAAATTTAAATTCTTGTTAATCTAACTGCACTGTCCAATTTACAGTAGATATTAGAGTGAAAGAACACCATGCTATTGTTTGAGGAGAGTGCACAGTTATGACTTGATGTATTAATAAACCAATTAGGCACATTTGGGCAGAATTGATACAACATTTTGAACAGAAATGCAATTGTTCATCGGGTCAGTCTAAAACCGTGCAGATACACTGCTGCCATCTAGTGGCAAAAATCTAAAATGTGCCTAAGCTGGAATAATACATTGTGGCCTTTCGTGCATTTCAAAAATGAATTATTATTATTATATTATAATACTGTATTTTGAATTTCGTGCTCTGCAATTCCATCGGATGTTGGCCTGGTGGGATGCTACCGTCCCACCTGCCCATAAGAAGATAAACTCCTTGGCCTGAATTCCAAGCGTCACATCAGGAGGAGACCTGGCACCATTCCTACGGTGAAGCACAGTGGTGGTAGCATCATCCTCTCGGGATGTTTTTCAGCGGCAGGGACTGGGAAACTAGTCAGGATTGAGGGAAAGATTAACGGAGCAAAGTACAGAGAGATCCTTGATGAAAACCTGCTCCAGAGCGCTCAGGACCTCAAACTGGGTCGAAAGTTCATCTTCCAACTTGACAATGACCCTAAGCATACTGCCAAAAGTATGGAGGAGTGGGCTTTGGGACAAGTCTCTGAATTTCATTTAGTAGCCCAGCCAGCTGTATCACAATTCCAGTGGGTCAGAAGTTTGAATACACGAAGTTGACTGTGCCTTTAAACAGCTTGGAAAATTCCCGATAATGATGTCATGGCGTTAGAAGCTTCAGATAGGCAAATTGACATCATTTGAGACAATTGGAGGTTTAGCTGTGGATGTATGTCAAGGCCTACCTTCAAACGCATTGCCTCTTTGCTTGACATCATGGGAAAATCAAAACAAATCAGCCAAGAATTGTAGACCTCCACAAGTCTGGTTCATCCTTGGGAGCAATTTCCAAACGCCTGAAGGTACCACGTTCATCTGTACAAACAATAGTACGCAAGTATAAACACCATGGGACAACGCAGCCGTCATACCTCTCAGGAAGGAGACAGAACGTGTCTCCTAGCGATTATCGTACTTTGGTGCGAAAAGTGCAAATCAATCACAGAACAACAGCAAAGGAATATGTTGTGAATATGCTGGAGGAAACCAGTACAAAAGTATCCACAGTAAACGACATTAGCAAGGAAGAAGCCATTGCTCCAAAGCTGCCATAAAAAAGACAGACTACAGTTTGCAACTGGACAAAGATTGTACATTTTGGAGAAATGTCCTCTGGTCTGATGAAACAGAAAATATAACTGTTTGCAAGCCGAAGAACACCATCCCAACCATCAAGCATGGGGGTGGCAGCATCATGTTGTGTGGGTGCTTTGCTACAGGAGGGTCTGGTGCACTTCACAAAATAGATGGCTTCATGAGGAATACAAATGTTGTGAATATATTGAAGCAAGATCTCAAGACATCAGTCAGGAAAGGAAGTTAAAGCTTGGTCGCAAATGGGTCTTCCAAATGGACAATGACCCCAAGCATACTTCCAAAGTTGTGGCAAAATGGCTTAAGGACAAAGTCCACTTTGGAGTGGCCATCACAAAGCCTAGACTTCAATCCTATAGAAAATGTGTGGACAGAACTGAAAAAGTGTGTGCGAACCAGGAGGCCAACAAACCTGACTCAGTTACACCAGCTCTGTCAGGAGGAATGGGCCAAAATGCACCCAACTTATTGTGGGAAGCTTGCGGAAGGCTACCCAAAACGTTTGACACAAGTTAACTTCTCTAGGGTAGGGGGCAACATTCGGAATTCTGGATGAAAAGCGTGCCCAAATTAAACTGCCTTCTACTCAGGCCCAGAAGATAGGATATGCATAAAATTGGTAGATTTGGATAGAAAACAAAATAGTGTCTGTGAGTATAACAGAACTGATTTGGCAGGCGAAAACCTGAGAAAAATCCATTCAGGAAGTAGGATTTTTTAGTTTGTTGCAGTTTTCTCTTTCATGCCATTACAGTATCCATTGACTTTGGACTCAAATTGCAGTTCCTATGCCTTCCACTAGATGTCACCAGTCTTTAGAAATTGTTTCAGGCTTGTATTCTGGAAAATGAGGGAGTAAGAGCAGTCTGAATGAGTGGACACTGCCGTGTCACAGAGCTTATTCATGCGTGCGACCGAGATAGTGCCTTTCTTGTTCACCTTTTACATTGACAACGTTATTATCCAGTTGACAATATATTGATTATTTAGGCTAAAAACAACCTGAGTATTGAATATAAACATTGTTTGACATGTTTCTATGAACTTTATGGATACAATAGGATTTTTTTGTCTGCCTGTTGTGACTGCGTTTGAGCCTGTGGAATACTGAAGAAAACGCAAACAAAACGGAGGACTTTATCGAACAAAATGAACATTTATTGAATAAATGAATGTCTTCTGAGTACAACCATATGAAGATCATCAAAGGTAAGTGATTCATTTTATCTCTATTTCTGACTTGTGTAACTCTTCTGCTTGGCTGGTTACTGTTTGTAATGATTTGTCTACTGGGCGATGTTCTCAAATAATCGTAAGTTATGCTTTCGCCGTATAACATTTTTGATTCACAAGAAGTTCATCTTTAATAAACCTATGTAAAACCTATGTAAAATAGTTGTATCTTTTCTGAATATTTATAATGAGTATTTCTGTATTTGCTAGCGTCCCACATACCCTAGAGAGGTTAAACAATTTAAATGCAATGCTACCAAATACTATTGAGTGTATGTAAACTTCTGACCCACTTGGAATGTGATGAAGGAAATAAAAGCTGAAATAAATCATTTCTCTACTATTATTCTGACATTTCACATTCTTAAAATAAAGTGGTGATCCTAACTGACCTAAGACAGGCAATTTTAAAAGGATTAAATGTCAGGAATTGTGAAAAACTGAGGTTAAATGTATTTGGCGAAGTTTCCACTTCAGATAGTCAAGCACTGACCAGCAGCATACCACCCTGCATAACACTGCTGGCTTGCTTCTGAAGCTAAGCAGGGTTGGTCCTGGTCAGTCCCTGGATGGGAGACCAGATGCTGCTGGAAGTGGTGTTTGAGGGCCAGTAGGAGGAACTCTTTCCTCTGGTCTAAAAAATAATAATATCCCAATTCCCCAGGGCAGTGATTGTGGACACTCCCCTGTGTAGGGTGCTGTCTTTCAGATGGGACGTTAAACGGGTGTCCTGACTCTCTGAGGTCATTAAAGATCTCATGGCACTTATCGTAAGAGTAGGGGTGTTAGCCCCGGTGTCCTGGCTAAATTCCCAATCTGGACCTCAAACCATCACGGTCAACTAATAATCCCCAGTTTACAATTGGCTCATGCCTCCCCCTCCTCTCACCTGCAACTATCCTCCAGTTTGTTGCTGCAAATGAGAATGTGTTCTATGTCAACTTACCTGGTGAAATAGCAAATAAATAAATCAAACTGTCATACATGTGGTTGACAGATTTGTTTCAGTTATGTGTTGTTAGCTCCACCTCATTTAGCTAGACTGAAGTTGACATGGATAATGTTTTCTGAAAGATATATGTCCCTGTATTTGCTCTATGTGTGTGTGTTAACAAAGCATACAAGACGGGTAGATTGTTAATGCCAACAGATAAATGTGGGTTCAGTTGTCTTAACAACTTATTTTGATGACATCTTCATGACATCTTCATCAAAATGGATGACATCTTCATCCCTGAAAATGTTTTCACCCTGGAGGAGACTGCGGGAGGCAGGTGGTACATGCAAATTCATGTTATTGCTAAGGCTATTGTTAATTTCAAGTATATTCAGTGATTCTTGTATATAACTATAGACTAAGAGATGCCTAAATTGTTTTCTACCAACAGGAAAGAATGGTTAGTAAAGCATTCCAAACTAACCCCTGTGTGCCAGAGTGTTCCTGTGCTGCGGTCGAGAAGAGGTTCCCCGGGACCATCACTGAAGAACTCGGGCCCAGCTAGATTGCGTTCACGACCACCAGTATACAACCGAGTCCTGACCCTATACGTCACAGATGGAACTGATAGAGTGAGATCAGTGAAGACCATAACTCGCCGTATGAACCCGAGAGCTCAGAATCACAATCATCACAGTGCGAGCCAAGATATACTATCGATCACTTTGGAGGAGTGGGATGGTGTTCTGAAAATGAAGAAGGAGCAGGTCATTCACCAGCGAATTCAAAGATACACCCATTCATAATGGGAATCGGAGAGGAATTGTTTTTCCACAGATAATTTTTTACCCATTTCAATGGATGTGCTCCCTTGTCCTGGTTCTGCTGTTTCGACTTGCTCTCTCAACCTACGAATGCTCAGTTATGAAAAGCCAACTGACATTTGCTCCTGAGGTGTTGGACTGTTGCACCCTCTATAACCACTGTGGTTATTATTTTGATATAAAAATATATTTTTGTAAAATATATTTGATTGATTAATTGTTTACTGTGCTGAATGATGTGTTTTCACTAACTCTCTGAATACACAGCATCCAACACAGTATCTGTAACATATTTTGGTGTGTATTTAATATGCATCTTAACTTCCGATTAAAGTGGCAATCAGCAGTAGAAACAATAATAATGTGTCTCTCTGCTCCTCTTTCGAAATGGTGAAATGTAACCACTCTCAAACTCATAGACAAAGCTATAGATGCAAGGACTGACCATCCATGATATCAAAATTGTAATCCTGTTTCTATGATCTGTTTCCACTACCATGTACCCAGTTCGCTTTGGATATAGGCATCTGCTAAATGGCATATATTATTGAAGTCCTCTTTGAGTCTAGCTGCCCAGTGTAGTTACCATTCCTTTCCAAGAGATGGCAGCCAAAGCTAGTTGAAGACGGGATTAGTGCGCACTGAAAATTTAACTTCAAAGCAAGTTTATCTGAACATGCTTGAACCTGTTGTTATAGTGGACAAGGTAACTAATACTATTTTTACATAAGGTGCAGGCATTAGGTCTATGTCTTAGGCTAGGTTAGATTTACTAAATTAACTGGTTTAATTCAAACTTTATTCAATGCCTTGCTTCTGGCTATGTGCACCTTATGGAAGAAACGACACATGCAGGGATGAGATGCCGTACACCTCATCCAATTCTCTCTCGTGCCCATAGGGTGACCTGCCAATAAACTGCCAGCCTGTATGCTCTGCAAACAAAATCATAAGAAAAGTTAGTCTGATATCAAAACTAAATCACAATGTATTTATAATGAGCATGCCCCATTATTGGTTAGAATGAGATGTAATGAATCATGATGCTGTCTGCGATTCGAACTCCGGTCGTCTAATCAAAAGGTGAATGTGTTACCAACGCGCCAAACAGCGCTGATGATAAACATTGTTATAGGATACTGATTATATATACATTGAGCACCTACCCACTACTGATATTAACCTTAAACTATTTCTAATCAAGCAAAATTTCACAAATGATTTAACTGGCATATCGGCTGCTGACTGGTCGAGGATAAGTAGCACGTCCAATAAATACATCGCCACCCAGATAGACTGACAGGAACCTCTGACGGGATGTAATACAGCCACCATCCGCTGGGATTTAGTGCTGTATCGCCACCCTCTCTCAATTCAATTCAATTCAAGGGGCTTTATTGGCATGGGAAACATGTGTTAACATTGCCAAAGCAAGTGAGGTAGATAATATAGAAAAGTGAAATAAACAATACTCACACTCCTACTCTAGCCATTACCTGACAGCATCCTCACTCACACCAGTTTGTGTTTGCCTACGCCGACCCTCTAGCTGAGGTGTTTCGGGAGGCATATCTGTGTTGTTACTGCTACGAGAATGAACTCTTTGATCTGGGGCAATGATCGGCTCAAACATGAACGGCTTCTTTAGGTTTATTAGCTCCCTAACTAATATTATTTCATTCTCTGTAATAAATGTATTGTCAGACTCGCAGCTACTCCGTTGTTCTCTCCCGCCAGTGACGCAACAATGCCAATATGGCGAGTTACAGTTAGCTGGCGTTCCAAATCATATTGTTTTTCCATTCCCCTTTAAACATTGTTAGTGGATTAAATAAATAAGTCATCAGATGAATGACAGTCAAGTCACAACACAATGTTAAGCTTATAATTGTTAACTATTAATATTAAACAAAGCAGGCAAATAGTATTTTTTCTCTCACATTCCCCTCTCAAGAAACTCAGTTTCTTCTATGAAAATGTAAGGGTACAAGCATTACATAATTATTGTGAAGCATTTATTTAAACAAACCAAATACATCCTTCTGGTGCCTGACATTTCATCCATGGTAAACAACCTTTATTTTGGTTGATGGGTAATTTTTTATACCTTCTTTACCCAAACACAGTCAATCTGGAAAATATATATTTTTAAAATAAAATTAACATCACACACAACTTCATTACAGCAAATAGGACAATCATCACACTGACAAAGAGCCCAGTGATAGGGGTCAGCATGATGAAAATGTCCCATCTCTTTTAGATCCCTTCCTGCACCAGTGACAGAGACCCCTCTTTGGGCACTTTGTGCACACAGTGTGGAACATGAGCTCTATATCTGGGTCCTTATGCTCAGGATTGGGGTCCCCATCATCAGAGATGTAGTCAGGAATAGAGAATAGGTCAGGGAAATCATT
This sequence comes from Oncorhynchus gorbuscha, assembly GCF_021184085.1. NCBI lineage: Eukaryota > Metazoa > Chordata > Actinopteri > Salmoniformes > Salmonidae > Oncorhynchus > Oncorhynchus gorbuscha. Next base: position 29,199,703 of record NC_060176.1, on the reverse strand, counting down.
CAGTTTCCAAATCATAATTAAAACCCAATTAATTATCCAACCCACATTTAGAAAGACATTGCGCTGTGATTCACGTTGGTTCGATCACTCAAAGTTAAAACCCTCAACTTAGCACACATCGGCACTAGCAGAATGTACATCTACATTAGCATGCTGTATAATTATACATAATTCAAGCATTAACTTTCTCATTACGGTGACAATTACAGATTAGTACAGTATCTCAATGCATTCTTGGTCTAAATGTACTATACGTTTTACAGTGTGTAGTCCTCTACAATCAATTTGATACCCCAATCTGGACACAGTTGACCAAACACCTCCCTCCCCGGCACTCAATCTTCTGGTGTCTCTTAATTTTCTTCTTCAGATAGCTTTACCATTTGTCTTCCCAATGGCACACATGTTCAAAGTGGATGGCCCTTGATAATGTCTCTCACCTGAGCCACCACTGTCCTTTACAGTCCATTATGTCTTGTCCATTTGCCAGCCAGTATACCAGCAACATGAGAGAAGTTTGGAACAGTTCTCTCTCCATGCTCACTCCACGCGGACTCCTGTCGCACTCCTGAGAGAGAAGGATTGAGTGAACAGGCCGATGATAGCTTCAACTGGATACTGTGTACAGGTTGCTGGCTCGGACTCAGGTCTCACGGTAGAAGTGGTGAAGGACCATACTGAACACCATTTTCGCCATTACTTCAGCCGGATAGAGGTGGTTTACGTACAAAGTTCTAGTTCAAATGGTCCCTTTCTTGCATCTAGATAGCATCTGTGGTCACCTTTGCCATAACCTCGAGAGAGGACAGATCAGAACAGGTTTAGGGCATTTCTGATTCATGAAATCCAGACAAATGATGTACTGTATGACAAATGATTAATTCTACCAATATTCTTAATACAAATTTCTAAGACACACGTCAAAGAGAATAACAACACATAGTTGAAATAAAAATGTTTCACTTTGGCTTACACTCCTCCATCATATCGATGACCTCACCACAGAATTACAGAGTCAGACGGCTAGCAGACCCAATCTGGTGAGATTTATATTAACTTCTTGAAGATCAGTGAGACGCTACCGTCCCACCTGGCCAACATCCGGGGGATATTCAAATTACAAACATCGTAATATTAAACATTCATGAAAATACAAGTGTTATACATCAGTTAAAAGCTTAACTTCTTGTTAATCCACGCGCTTTGTCAGACTTCAAAAAGGCTTTATGGTGAAAGCACACCATGAGATTATGTGAGGACAGCGCCCGCACACAAAAGCGTTACATACATTTCCAACCAAGCAGAGGCGTCATGAAAGTCAGAAATAGCGATAAAATAAATCACTTACCTTTGAAGATCTTCATCTGGTTGCAATCACAAGGGTCCCAGCTACATAACAAATGGTTATTTTGTTTAATAAAGTCTTCTTAAAGCCTTCTTTATATCCCAAAAAAGTCAGTTTCATTGGCGCACTTTACTCAGTAATGCACCGGTTTCCCTCGTTCAAAATGCATACAAATGCATCTCGTAAGTTACCAATAAACTGCTTCCAAACATATCAAACAACATTCCTAATCAATCCTCAGGTACTCAAATATGTAAATAAACAATAAAATTGAAGACAGAGAATACCGGAGACCATTACCGGAGATAAATAATGAAGTGCGCATCCTCACCGGAACGAGCAACAAACACTACAACCAAAATGGGAGCCACTTAGAAAATCTACAAATTCTAGATCATTTTTTTAAAAAGCCTGAAACTCTTTCTAAAGACTGACATCTAGTGGAAGCTGTAGGGACTGCAATTTGGGAGGTATTCCTTTTATATTCCCATTCCCAGCCATTGTAATCAGTGGTGAGCTGAAAAAGAAATTCTGGATGGATTGTCCTCTGGTTTTCGTCTGCCATATCAGTTCTGTTACACTCACAGACATCATTTTAACAGTTATGGAAACTTTAGAGGGTTTCTATCCAATACTACCAATATATGTGCATATCCTAGCTTCTGGGCCTGAGTAACAGGCAGTTTACTTTGGGCACATTCATCCAAACTTCCGAATACCGCCCCTTAGCCTGAAAAAGTTAAAGCAAAACACAAACAAAACAAACAGCCATACACTTCTGCATATATCATTTTATAAACTATTTGTCACCTGAGGTGGGTAAAACTTAAAATCAATTTGGAGTACTGTCAACCATTACCCAACATCTGTTTTTTCCTTTTACAGGCAGGCATGTGAAGAAAATAGATTTGCATATTTAACTTGGATATAGGGGGCGCTCTTTTAATTTATGGATAAAAAAAACGTTCCCGTTTTAAACAAGATATTTTGTCACGAAAAGATTCGACTATGCATATAATTGACAGCTTTGGAAAGAAAACACTCTGACGTTTCCAAAACTGCAAAGATATTGTCTGTGAGTGCCACAGAACTAATGCTACAGGCGAAAACAAGATGAAATTTCATACAGGAAGTGTCCCAAATTTTGAATGCGTGTATTTTTCGTTTGCGTCGAGGAGAAACACAGCTGCCACGAATGATTTATCATCGAATAGATATGTGAAAAACACCTTGAGGATTGATTCTAAACAACATTTGCCATGTTTCTGTCGATATTATGGAGTTAATTTGTAAAAAGTTTGGCGTTGTAGAGACTGCATTTTCAGATTTTTTTCTTAGCCAAACGTGATGAACAAAACGGAGCGATTTCTCCTACACAAGTAATCTTTTTGGAAAAACTGAACATTTGCTATCTAACTGAGAGTCTACACAGTGAAAACATCCATAGTTTTTCAAAGGTAAATGATTTTATTTGAATGCTTTTCTTATTTTTGTGAAAATGTTGCCTGCTGAATGCTAGGCTTAATGCTATGCTAGCTATCAATACTCTTACACAAATGCTTGTGTAGCTATGGTTGAAAAGCATATTTTGAAAATCCGAGATGACAGTGTTGTTAACAAAAGGCTAAGCTTGTGAGCCAATATATTTATTTCATTTCATTTGCGATTTTCATGAATAGTTAGCGTCGCGTTATGGTAATGAGCTTGAGGCTATAATTACGCTCCCGGATACGGGATTGCTCGACGCTAGAGGTTAACCAAAAAGCCTCAGGGGACTGGTAATCCTCCCCTTTTTGATACATGACTCAAATGGATAAATAAAAATAATAAAATAACAAATCAAATTAGAATTACTACCCTTAATAACGCCATTAAAAAAATAATTGTATCCCATAAGGTAATAGACATAATAGACTAGAGACAAGGGACTGTTGATAGATTAAACATTTCTTCCTAATCATTTAATCTTCCTAATCATTAAGAGTTTACATATTACATTTGTGACTCAGAACCTGGATTTGGTCATATGCAGCAACATTTGAAATTGTGTTTTTTTACATTATATAAAAGTAAAGAGTCAGAGCTACAAAATGGTATATCATACACTGCATTTGAGGAACAATGGGGATGTAATTCTGCTTTGAAATTTGATCAACTTGTAAACTCACTTTGAAAAATCGCCTTTGAATGTTTTGCTATCTAGCGAAGAGCTCTTTGTCTACACACTTTCAGCACCATTCACACCCTCACCCTAAACTTTAGTCCCACCCATTTCATTTCGCTCTCAAAGCGCACACTTGACACTAGCCGATGATTTGTTTACCTCTGGATAACATAAAAACAGCCTAACCAGCTCTGCTGGCAACATTGTGCTTCTTTGCAGACGTTTACTGACACCGGCCATATTCAACGGGTGTTGTACATACGTCACGTAAATTTAGCTAATGAGCCAGCCAGCCAACGTTAATAAACAGTGCCAACAATGCCACAGTGCTGGGAGCTAACCAACATTAGGCTCTAACTAGAACAGCACACAGCTCTGGGAAACTAATAATAACATTAGCTAGCTAGCTAACAGTACACTTTAGCTTAAGACATAGCTTACTAGCTAGGTAAACAATGTACCTAGCTAGGTAAACAAAGTGTAAGTTCACACAAGTCACATAACTTTAGCTAACAAGCCAACCAGCTAACGTTAGCTAGTCAAACAATGAACAGTGCCAACAATGCCACAGTACTGGAAGCTAACCAACCACATAAGCTGGCACACACCCAGAATAAAGAAAGTTGCACAGTCCATGTGTAATCTCCCAACAATTTAATGGGTATTTACCAACATTTCGGGATCGCTGTGCCTTCCTCAGGGTAATGTCATGAATACTTGAAAAAAGGTTATGTAGACACACAGTGCAATTAGTGTAACCAATGACAGTAGTGAGGGGTGTGTCATAATGATTAAGTTAATGAAAATGTAATTAGTGAAACTTTAAAAAAATAGTATGTGTCACGGCTGAAGCAACGGGACCAAGGTGCAGCGTGGTGAGTGTACATTTTCTCTTTATTTGGAAAATGACGCCGAACAAAACAATAAACACTACAAAAACAAACTGTGAAGCTAAAGGCTATGTGCCCTAAACAAACTCAACATCTCACAAAGACAGGGGGAAAACGATAGACAGCTGTCCCTGATTGAGAACCCTACCCGGCCAAAACATAGAAATACGAATAATAGAGTATAGAATACCCACCACAACTCACACCCTGACCAAACCAAAATAGAGACATAAACAGGATCTCTAAGGTCAGGGCGTGACAGTACCCCTCCCAAAGGTGCGGACTCCGGCCGCAAAACCTAAACCTATAGGGGAGGGTCTGGGTGGGCATCTATCCACGGTGGCGGTTCAGGTGCGGGACGCAGACCCTGCTCCACCGCTGGCTCACTCCACTTTGGTTGCATCTCTGGTGCGGGGACCCTCGTCGCCGGCTCCGAAATAGGGGACCCTCGTTGTGGGCCCCGGACTGGGGACCCTCGTAGCAGGCCCCGGACTGGGCACCCTCGTTACGTTCCCCGGACTGGGCACCCTCACAGCGGGCCCCGGACTGGAGACCGTCTCTGGAGGCTCCGGACTAGAGGCCGTCGTTGGAGGCTTCGTGCCATGACTCCTCACTGGAGGCTCCGTGCCATGGATCATCACTGGAGGCGTCTTGCCCTGGATCATCACTGGAGGCTTCGTGCCATGGATCATCACTGGAGGCTTCGTGCCATGGATCATCACTGGAGGCTTCGTGCCATGGATCATCACTGGAGGCTTCGTGCCATGGATCATCACTGGAGGCTTCTTGCCATGGATCATCACTGGAGGCTTCGTTCTTGGCAGAGGCACCGGATACACTGGGCCGTGGAGGTGCACTGGCGGTCTCAAGCGCAGAGCTGGCACAAACCGTTCTGGCTGGATGCCTGCTGGCACAGAGCACACTGGCCTGTGAATGCTCAACCGAGACACCGTGTGCATCACCCCATAGCAAAATGCCTGAACAGTCACATGCTCGTCACGGTAAGCACGGGGCGTTGGCTCAGGTCTGACTCTGCCACACTCCCTGTGTGCCCTCCCCCAAAGAAATGTGGGGGCTGCCTCTCGGGCTTTCTTGCTAGCCGTGTTCCCTCATAACACTGCCTCTCTGCTTTAGCTGCTGCCTTCGCCTTCTCTGCTTGCTCTACCTGCTCCCAGGGCAGATGATCCTTCCAGGCCAGGATCTCCTCCCACGTCCAGGATCCCTTGCCATTCAAAATGTCCTCCCACGTACATTCCTCCTTACCACGCTGCTTGGTCCATTTGTGGTGGGAAGTTCTGTCATGGCTGTTGAAGGAACTGGACCAAGGTGCCGCGTGGTGAGCATACATTTTTTCTTTATTTGGAAAATGACGCCAAACAAACCGTGAAGCTAAATTTTATGTGCTCTAAACAAAGTTATCTTCCCACAAAGACAGGTGGCAAAAAGGGCTACCTAAGTATGGTTCTCAATCAGAGACAATGATAGACAGCTGTTCCTGATTGAGAACCCTATCCGGCCAAAACATAGAAATTCAAATAATAGAGTATAGAATACCCACCCCAACACACACCCTGACGATTCCAAAATAGAGACATAAACAGGATCTCTAAGGTCAGGGCGTGACAATATGGCATATTAAATATATTATGCTATTGTTATCATACAGAAACAATGGAATATTGTACATGATATTAGCATCAATATACATTATTGTTTCATTCAGTTTCACCTAATTTCGTATTTTATTTTTGTTACATGTAACCTTTTGGTTCAACCTTAATATATAATGAATATCATCAACAGGGGGAACATATTAGGTGTACGCTAATAAGCTGTAAAAATATTTGTTTAATTTATAAGACTTGTTCATAGAGGAAAATGTGTTCATAAGAAGGGCCTGAGTTCAAAGTCAATATCGTAATATCGTACGGTAAGGTTTAGAAAACAAAACAAACATGATTATTCTCTCCTTATTAGAAGGCAATGTTTTCATTTTAGTCTACCCTAACACTGTTACTCTATATTTTATTACCAACCACTGTTGGATATTCACTTTCTGCTTCACACTTATTAAATGTATATTATTTTAAGATTAACATGTAATGCGCCAAATTTATAAAATACACCAGCCAATTCCTAAGAGAAAAGATACATTTCGGTGGAAGCTAAAAATAGTTCACAATACTAGAGCCTCTTACTGCCCACAACTTCAATACATTGCTGTAGTAGCTTTGTTTTATCATGCAATAATTAATACCCATGTTTAGTTATCAATTATGATCATGGTCACAGCTCTAGAGCAATTGTCGATCAGTTTTTATTCGAATGCATTAGACTTAGGTAACTGTCCCTTCAGATTAGACTACAAGTAATAAACCAAACACTTGCTGTTGTTCATATCCATATGATTAATATTTGCTTCAGGGGTTGAAATTATGACCCGATTCTCAGTAGCATATTCTAACAGGCTATCAGGCAACACAAAAACGTCGTACCTCGATATGTTGTACAAATTAGTCCGTCAATTTGAACTAAACAAGCTGCTACATCGTTCAGCCCACATCCTGCCGACATCTTACCCAGGCTAGTGTGGGCTGTCTAAGCAAACCATGGAAAAGTTAAGCCACAATCATAAACCCAGATTTCGGTCAGTAACATTGGCCCTATGCCTATTGAAATGACAAGTAAATGCCAGAAATAACCAAATTATAAAATTGAATTTAACATCTGGCACATAATAACGACACGATTCCAGAAAAGAGCCTTAAAGTGTTTCTTTGCAGAGATTTCACTAACTGTTCTCCCAAGGCAACAGCCTCTGGAAAAAAAATTCAAGGGAGAGATAGGGAAATCCCATCCTCTCCTGAAGGAGAAAATAAACATTTTCTTCAATCTTAATCAGTCAAAACAATTCAAAATTTGTATTCTTACTTCCCATGTTACTTTCCAATGAACTTCCCATTTCCTTTTTTTTCCCACTTTCTTTGTTATTTTCACTAATCTACATATCTGTTCACTTTAACTAAGAAGCACTCTCAATCACCATCACTGAGTACATTTCTCTTCCACTTAAACACTTGTGTCACTCTACAATCTCTACTATACTCAATTTCAGTCATTCTATCTAACGTTACAAAACATTTTAAATTATAGACAAAAAAACATAACTAGCTACTCTTCCCCAGAAGATAAGATTTGCATAGTATTAGTAGATTTGGATAGAAAATACTCTGAAGTTTCTAAAACTGCTTGAATCATGTCTGTGAGTATAAGAGAACTTATGTAGCAGGCGAAACCCAGAGGAAAAACAATTCAGATTTTTGTTTTTGAGGTCACTCTCTTTTCAATGGTATTTCATTGGGAATCCAGATTTCTAAGGGACCTTCTTCCAGTTCCTACCACTTCCACTGGATGTCACCAGTCTGTATACGTTGGATGAGGTTATTCCTTTGTGTAATGAAGAAGTAGCCCTGTTCAAAACGAGGGTCACTTGAAGTGTACTGTTTGTTAGAGGTGCGTGACCAGAAAGCTAGCATCAGTTTGTTTTCTTCCTGTATTGAACACAGATCATCCCGTCTTCAATTTTATCGATTATTTACTTTTATAAAATACCTAAAGTTGTATTACAAAAGTAGTTTGAAATGTTTTAGCAAAGTTTACGCAAGTTGGAACCGGTATTTTTCTGGATCAAATGCGCCAAATATATGTACATTTTGGATATATATCGACGGAATTAATCGAACAAAAGGACCATTTGTGATTTTATGGGACATATTTGAGTGCCAACAGAAGAAGCTCGTCAAAGGTGATTTAGATTTTTATTTCTACATTTTGTGTCACGCCTGCAGGGTTGAAATATGTTTTCTCTCTTTGTTTACTGAGGTGATATCCTCAGATAATAGCATCGTTTGCTTTCGCCGACAAGCCTTTTTGAAATCTGACATGTTGGCTGGATTCACAACAAGTGTAGCTTTAATTTGCTATCTTACATGTGTGATTTCTTGAAAGTTACATTTTTATAGTAATTTATCTGCATTTTCTCTGGCTTTTGGCCAGGTGGGACACTAGAGACTTCAGAGTGTTTTCTATCCAAATCTACTAATAATATGCATATCTTATCTTCTGGGGATGAGTAGCACGCAGTTGAATTTGGGCATGCTTTCCATCCAAAATTCCAAATGCTGCCCCCTATCCTAGAGAAGTTAACATTTATTTCCACCCACACACAACTCTCCTATCACATTCACACAGTACTGTTCCCAAACATACTTCATCAATATTTTTATAACCTGTGGAAATATTTTCGTACATCTATGGATTTCTACTTTAGGCCTAGTTCCTGGAATTGCATAATTTGCACATTTGCATATGACTATACTAACCCAGCGCATTAAAATGCATTTCAAACCTCTCCTTATAATGGCCATATTTTCTCCTCTTAGGACAGTATCATCAGAACTTCCTTTCTATTATGACGATTGCATCAAAATCTTATCATCTTAAGAATGGCAGTACGATCACGACTCAGTGTTTTACTCTAGGGGAGTACTGCCGAGACTCCCTCTTTATTGTGACAATAACATCAGGATCTCATGATCTCTAAAATGACAGTACGTTCTCGACATCGTTTTTTATTCATTGTTTCCAACACATGTTAGTCTCACCCTATTCAATTTGTCTCTGTCCAAGATCCTGTATCTGTCCGCCGGACCCCTCTCGAGGACCCTGGTCAGGTCCCTTACTGCTCCCTTAGTGAAGTTCGGGTTGCCTTAAATCATACCTCGAGTGATTCCTGTGCACGGTTGACCCTGGTCCTCAGGAGTGGTCAGCAGACAGAGATAAGGATCCATCGTGGAAATTCTAATCAAGTGAGAGAGACCTTGTCATTTCGTCAAATAATCAATCTTCATTATACAAATTGCAATAAGGAAGTTGGCCAATCCGACACTCTTGAGTGTGTGACCGAGAACTTTAAATCTTACAGAGAATACAGGGTATTTTATAGCAGACCTAAAACATCTTGGTCATGGCTGGTTCCATCCCTCCCCAGCAGGTCATAAGCTACCTTGTTTCTTCTTGTGACTATGTGTATCGGGGGTGTGAGGTCATAGCGCACAAAGAAGTGATAATGTTACTCCTTTCTGCTGATAGATTTGTTAACATTGCTCAAGCCAACCTCTGTTCACCTCATATCTCTACAGCTGTGCCCTTGAAAGATTAGTAATAGAACAGGCTGGACCAAAGAACGGTGGTCACTCTCAGAGATTCTGTGTCTTATGTATCGCGTGACCAAGTTACTCAGAGACAGAAGATGATTTTGTAACAATACAGGTTGATTTTGTTCCTCAAGTTTCTCTATGTCCCAATCCTCAAGTTATCTCTGAGTCACCCCATGACCTTGACGATACGCCCAGACCAGCTACAGGGAGCAGAGAGGGGGGGACCATCCTTTCTCAGAAGCACAGTATTGGAAGTTATGAAAACTCTCTTTACCAATGTTAAGCGTATAATTGTTAACTATTAATATTAAACAAAGCAGTTAACCTCTCTGGGATATGTGGGATGCTAGAGAACATGCAGAGCACCAAATTCAAATAAATTACTATAAAAATCTAACTTTCATTAAATCACACATGCAAGATAGCAAGTTAAAGCTACACTTGTTGTGAATCCAGCCAACATGTCAGATTTCAAAAAGGCCTTTCGGCGAAAGCAAATGACGCTATTATCTGAGGATAGCAACTCCGTAAAAAAAGAGAGACAAACTTATTTTGTTGGCACTCTAATATGTCCCATAAACATGAAAAATGGTCCTTTTGTTCGATTAATTTCGTAGATATATATCCAAAATGTCAATTTATTTGGCGTGTTTGATCCAGAAAAACACTGGCTCCAACTTGCGCAACATGATAAAATATATATAAAAAATATCTCAAAAGGTATATCTCAAAAAAATATCTCAATCTCAAAAGTTACCTGTAAACTGTTACCTGTAAACATTTTGAAGCGATAGGAACTGCAAGAAGGTCTGAATGTTTTGTCCTCTGGGTTTCGCCTGCTAAATAAGTTCTGTTATACTCACAGACATGATTCAAACAGTTTTAGAAACTTCAGAGTGTTTTCTATCCAAATCAACTAATAATATGCACATTTTATCTTCTGGGGATGAGTAGCAGGCAGTTGAATTTGGGCATGCATTTCATCCGGACGCGAAAATATCGCCCCCTATCACCAAGAAGTTCAATCATTTTTCTCTCACACTTGACAAAGTTCCATGACTGCCACAGCACTAGTCAGACGACATACCCTGATCATGGCCCATCTGCACTGGCTACCATACAGGTCAACTCCGGCAAATTCTTCATGCTTGTACTTAAAGCCTTGAATGCGACCTCATCAGCGACATCATCTTATTCAGCAAGCCATCTTGTACTCTCCGCTACAGCCACTTCCTACTGCTTCAAGTCCCCAAGACACGCCTCCGAACAATAGGGGACCGAGCCTTCTGCTCCCTTGCCCCTCGACTATGGAATGCTTTCCCTGGCCATCTGAGAGCTGCTCCATTACTCAGAACTTTTAAAATGGGCCTTAAAGTCCCATTTTAAAGATAGTCCTAGTCCGAATCTAAAATGTATTCTGCACCTAGCACACTATTGCTATTTGACATCACTTGATTGTAAAAGTTTTTTTTTTCTCTCAGTAGAGCTTGAAGAAAGCTTTGCAATGAGAAGCGCTAGAAAAATACATGTATTGTTTTTATTATTAAAGAACGACTTCCCTAAAAACCAACGAATGCCTTTGAAAACAGCCTAGGTTGCATCGATTAGAGTCAGAAACATTTATTCTAATTGACTACAAAATTGAAATAGGATCATTTTGGTCATAAAGTCAGTCTCATCAAAAACAGAGCTTGGAACCTGAGTTCTTCACAACGGGTAAATGAAGGTTCGGTTTGGAGAACAATTATGTCAACAACTCATGCTCCCTTTTGCCAAGCTCCACTTGCAAATCTCCACTCTGCACACTTCGCTTCCCTTCATTGAATGGGGCTCCGTTGTTTCATCACCACCAACGCATTCAAAGGATCACGGCCGTTTGAGACTGAAAAGCTCTATATGGATTGATGCCATGCCGCCGGCTCTAGGTCAACAATGCATGCTTCCAGCCGAGGGACCCTAGTATGCAGAATAGGTGGTTGGAGTTTGTCGGTCCCCAAGTCTGCACCAGTAATGCTAGCTTGGTGTGCAACAACTAGTGATGGTGAGTACATCTAGAGATACTGGAAAATAATGACCTCTGGTATATACCTATGGTATAACGTAGCTAACAATGTTAGATAAAGTTATTGCTGGTTATGTAGATAGCTGGATTTTTATAAAGCGAGGCAGGCTAGCTAATGTTAGCTAGTGAGTCATGCTAGCTTACATTTTAACTAACGCTAGTGTAGGTAGCTAGTTAGATAACTAGCTAGCTACCTCATTACAGCTTAGTTAGGTAGTAGGCCATACAATTTTATTGTGTATTGTCTAGATACTGCTGGTTATGCTAAGTTGTCATTTCATAATGCTATTGAGGTAAGCTAGCTAGATACTAAAGTGGTAAACTTCATAAGAGCAAAATCTTTAAATACCACAGGCAGTTCTCCCCTACCACACAAATGTGAAATGGCTGAGTTTGGGAAAGGGTGTGGGACCTGAAGTCATAGATTGCTGAGTTTTTGCAAATGAAAGGAAAATATGTGGATTTCCCTGAACTGCAAGATAAAGAATGGACAGCTGATTGGTCTTTCACCGTGAACGCCATGGCCCTCATGAATGAACTGAATTCCAAACTACAAGGGAAGAGCCTTTTTGCACTTCAGATTTATGTGACTTGTCAAAGCCTACAAGGGAAAAGTACTCCTCCTGACTTGCGAAGTAGAAGCCAACAATCTCATCCACCTTCAGACACTACTAGTCCGGCCCCTATCAGATTACCAGCGGGAGAAGTATACATGCTGCTGATTTGAACTGAGTTTTCTTGTGGTTTTGAGGATTTCAAAGTGTTGAAAAATGACATGCTGTTGGTTTCCTCTCCTTTCACCTTCAATGTGGATAACGCAGCAGCAATGTGGATAACACTGACCTGCAACTTAAGCTTATCGATCTTCAGTCTGATGCAGTGATTGGAGAACTATTCAAAACAATGTCACTGACGAGGTTCTATGCATCTCTCGATTAACAAAACTTTCCAAAGATTAGAGCCATGGCCAGAAGATGTTTGTACAGTTTGGGTCAAACTTTGTATGTGAACAGACATTTTCAGTGATGAATTATAACAAGTCAAGGCACAGATTTAAAACTAAAATAAAAATATTTCACCTTTATTTAACCAGGTAAACTAGTTGAGAACAAGTTCTCATTTACAACTGCGACCTGGCCAAGATAAAGCAAAGCAGTGTGACAGAGACAACAACACAGAGTTACACATGGAATAAACAAATGTACAGTCAATAACACAATATAAAAAAGAAAGTCTATGTACAGTGTGTGCAAATGGCATGAGGAGGTAAGGCAATAAATAGGCCATAGTAGCAAAGTTCCCAAACCAGAAACCGTGGATTGATGGCAGCATTCGTGTGAAACTGAAAGCACGAACCACTGCTTTTAATGCTTTTAACCAGGGAAAGGTGACTGGAAACATGACCGAATACAAACAGTGTAGCTATTCCCTCCAAAAGCCAATCAAACAAGCTAAGCGTCAGTATAGAGACAAAATAGAGTCACACTTCAATGGCTCAGACACAAGAGGTATGTGGCAGGGTCTACAGTCAATCACGGATTACAAAAAGAAAACCAGCCCAGTCACGGACCAGGATGTCTTGCTCCCAGGCAGACTAAACAACTTTTTTGCCCACTTTGAGGACAATACAGTGCAATTGACAAGGCCTGCAACCAAAACCTGCGGACTCTCCTTCATTGCAGCCGACGTGAGGAAAACATTTAAGCGTGTTAACCCTCGCAAGGCTGGCCCAGACGGCATCCCCAGCCGCGTCCTCAGAACATGCGCAGACCAGCTGGCTGGTGTTTTTACGGACCCATTCAATCAATCCTTATCCCATTCTGCTGTTCCCACATGCTTCAAGAGGGCCACCATTGTCCCTGTTCCCAAGAAAGCTAAATTAACTGAGCTAAACGACTGATTTGAGTAATTTAAATGTAGTGTTGAGCCTTCTCTCTTTCTTGAGTTTTTGTTTATTTATTTCTGTGCATGTTAAAAAAGTGAAATCAGTAGCATATCTGGATGTGATATACAGTAGATATATCTGTCAACACAGTCATACACATGATGTATAATCCTGTAATATGATTCTGGCCAGCGATTGCAAAAATATAGTCTAATGATGCCCTCCGTGGAAAACAATTGCCCAGGCCTGGTCTAGGGCAAAACTAAATAATGGACTCAGCTATGGTGGTAGCTAAATCATGTCTGAGTCCGACAACAAACTGTAATGGCGTCACCGGCCTGAATCTAATCCAATCTGGAGCTACTGTCAGTCCACATCTTTAAAATATAGAATTAGCTTGACCTGAGTTACTGCACAGATGATACAGATAACACACATTACCGTTGTTGATGAAGCTATGTGACAAGTTGATCAACTAGTAGGTTAAATACCTAGCCAAGCAGTTACATGTAGTCGAGTCATTTTGGCTGAGAAGTGCCTTATCAAAAAGCTTTGTCCTTTCTTTATAACAAAATGCAATTTACCACTTGACTGTCCATTGTATCATCCTGTCATGGGCCCTCCCAATCAACGCCACCTCGTAAAACGAGGAAGTACATTGTTTACGAGGATTGCCTGCTACAAGTTGTTAGAGAGGTGTTCTGTTTGCAACCAAGACATGCCTTCGCTGTGAGCATTCCTATAAATGAAAGAGGAAGGACAGTTGAAATCAGGTTGGTGACATTTGACCTGGTCAACGGTCAAAACATTTTCAAGTCTTGTCCCCAATTCACCTTCATAATCTAGCCTTGTGGAACCAGCAGGATTGCTGCATTTACCGTTGCATTTCACTTCGCATGTCATGATATCTGAAGTGAAATGGGAAGGTGAAGGCAGTGATCAGGTTGGTTCCACCATGCTAATCAGAACCACTGTCGATAATGTAATCCGTGCTCTCTGTGCGACTGACCAGTATATTTGATGAGCTGATCTATGCTGCCATGGGACACTAGCAAACACCTTACCTCCAGCCACAACTCTTAAGAAGGTTTAGTCTCACCTGTTCAAACTTCAAAATAGTTTGTTTGTAAAATATCACCTATCCTAACTGCCATTGGTAATATAACAGTGACTGGGTATGTGTTCACAGACGCATCTATGGAGACAGCACTTGGAGACTTGCAAGATGCTGTGATGGAATGCTGAGGCTTGATACTGACGTCTTTGAATGGAGAGAGGCCTGGCACTCAAGACATCCACCATTTGGGACTGAACTGACATTGGTAATAGAACAGTGACTATGTGTTCACTGAAACATATATGGAGTCAGCACATGAAGACTTTCAAGATGATGTGATTAAGTCCAGACTGACAGACAGGCTTGATACCGATTTATCTAATTGTAGCGAGACCTGGCACTCGGCGTTACAATTTCACCAGACACAACTTTGACTTGTATTGTCTTTATGTATTATTGAATTTAGGAATATTTCTGTCTGTAATAAAGACCTTTTGTGGGGAAAAATTCATTTTGATTGGCTGGTCCTGGATCCCAAGTGGGTGGGCTTATGTCCTCCCAGGCCCACCCATGGCTGTGGCCCTGCCTAGTCATGTGAAATCCATAGATTAGGGCCTATTTCATTTCAATTGACTCAGTAAAATATTTGAAATTGTTACATTTATATTTTGTTCAGTATATATGAATTAAGAATACGTAGTGTCTACAAAGCAATATAAAGAATGATGATCTTTAACTCATACCTTTTCCCTTCACAAACTGAATAACATGAGATACAATGTGTGTGAGCTGCAGCGAGCAAGCCACTGTGTGTGCGTGCGTGCGTGTGCGTGTGTGTGTGTGTGTGTGAACAGTGGTGTCTGATCTGTAGTACAAGTGAAATACAATGGAGGAGAGTGACTTACAGTGCCTCCAGAAAGTATTCATATTTATTTTATTTGTATTTTTATTTATTTTTTCACCTTTATTTAACCAGGTAGGCTAGTTGAGAACAAGTTCTCATTTGCAACTGCGACCTGGGCAAGATAAAGCATAGCAGTGTGAACAGACAACACAGAGTTACACATGGAGTAAGCAATTAACAAGTCAATAACACAGTAGGAAAAAAATAAAGAAAAGGGGAGTCTATATACATTGTGTGCAAAAGGCATGAGGTAGGCGAATAATTACAATTTTGCAGATTAACACTGGAGTGATAAATGATCAGATGGTCATGTACAGGTAGAGATATTGGTGTGCAAAAGAGCAGAAAGGTAAATAAATAAAAACAGTATGGGGATGAGGTAGGTAAAAATGGGTGGGCTATTTACCGATAGACTATGTACAGCTGCAGCGATCGGTTAGCTGCTCAGATAGATGTTTGAAGTTGGTGAGGGAGATAAAAGTCTCCAACTTCAGCGATTTTTGCAATTCGTTCCAGTCACCGGCAGCAGAGAACTGGAACGAAATGCGGCCAAATATGGTGTTGGCTTTAGGGATGATCAGTGAGATACACCTGCTGGAGCGTGTGCTACGGATGGGTGTTGCCATCGTGACCAGTGAACTGAGATAAGGCGGAGCAGTACCTAGCATGGACTTGTAGATGACCTGGAGCCAGTGGGTCTGGCGACGAATATGTAGCGAGGGCCAGCCGACTAGAGCATACAAGTCGCAGTGGTGGGTGGTATAAGGTGCTTTAGTGACAAAACGGATGGCACTGTGAAAAACTGCATCCAGTTTGCTGAGTAGAGTGTTGGAAGCAATTTTGTAGATGACAATCGCCGAAGTCGAGGATCGGTAGGATAGTCAGTTTTACTAGGGTAAGTTTGGCGGCGTGAGTGAAGGAGGCTTTGTTGCGGAATTGAAAGCCGACTTTTGATTTTCGATTGGAGATGTTTGATATGTGTCTGGAAGGAGAGATTACAGTCTAGCCAGACACCTAGGTACTTATAGATGTCCACATATTCAAGGTTGGAACCATCCAGGGTGGTGATGCTGGTCAGGCGTGTGGGTGCAGGCAGCGAACGGTTGAAAAGCATGCATTTGGTTTTACTAGCGTTTAAGAGCAGTTGGAGGCCACGGAAGGAGTGTTGTATGGCATTGAAGCTCATTTGGAGGTTCGATAGCACAGTGTCCCCGGACAGGCCGGAAGTATATAGAATGGTGTCGTCTGCGTAGAGGTGGATCAGGGAATCGCCCGCAGCAAGAGCAACATCATTGATATATACAGAAAAAAGAGTCGGCCAGAGGATTGAACCCTGTGGCACCCCCATAGAGACTGCCAGAGGACCGGACAGCATGCCCTCAGATTTCACACACCGAACTCTGTCTGCAAAGTAATTGGTGAACCAGGCAAGGCAGTCATCCGAAAAACCGAGGCTACTGAGTCTGCCGATAAGAATATGGTGATTGACCGAGTCGAAAGCCTTTGGCAAGGTCGATGAAGACGGCTGCACAGTACTGTCTTTTATCGATGGCGGTTATGATATCGTTTAGTACCTTGAGCGTGGCTGAGGTGCACCCGTGACCAGCTCGGAAACCAGATTGCACAGCGGAGAAGGTACGGTGGGATTTGAGATGGTCAGTGACCTGTTTGTTGACTTGGCTTTCGAAGACCTTAGATAGGCAGGGCAGGATGGATATGGGTCTGTAAAAGTTTGGGTCCAGGGTGTCTCCCCCTTTGAAGAGGGGGATGGCTGTGGCAGCTGTCCAATCCTTGGGGATCTCAGACGATATGAAAGAGAGGTTGAACAGGCTGGTTGCGACAATGGAGGTGGATAGTTTCAGAAATAGAGGGTCCAGATTGTCAAGATCTGCTGAATTGTACGGGTCCAGGTTTTGCAGCTCTTTCAGAACATCTGCTATCTGGATTTGGGTAAAGGAGAACCTGGAGAGGCTTGGGCGAGTAGCTGCGGGGGGGGCGGAGCTGTTGGCCGAGGTTGGAGTAGCCAGGCGGAAGGCATGGCCAGCCGTTGAGAAATGCTTGTTGAAGTTTTCAATAATCATGGATTTATCGGTGGTGACAGTGTTACCTAGCCTCAGTGCAGTGGGCAGCTGGGAGGAGGTGCTCTTGTTCTCCATGGACTTCAGTGTCCCAGAACATTTTGGAGTTGGAGCTACAGGATGCAAACTTCTGCCTGAAGAAGCTGGCCTTAGCTTTCCTGACTGACTGACTGCGTGTATTGGTTCCTGACTTCCCTGAACAGTTGCATATCGCGGGGACTATTCGATGCTATTGCAGTCCGCCACAGGATGTTTTTGTGCTGGTCGAGGGCAGTCAGGTCTGGAGTGAACCAAGGGCTATATCTGTTCTTAGTTCTGCATTTTTTGAACGGAGCATGCTTATCTAAAATGGTGAGGAAGTTACTTTTAAAGAATGACCAGGCATCCTCAACTGACGGGATGAGGTCAATGTCCTTCCAGGATACCCGGGCCAGGTCGATTACAAAGGCCTGTTCACAGAAGTGTTTTAGAGAGCGTTTGACAGTTATGAGGGGTGGTCGTTTGACTGCGGCTCCGTAGCGGATACAAGCAATGAGGCAGTGATCGCTGAGATCCTGGTTGAAGACAGCGGAGGTGTATTTGGAGGGCCAGTTGGTCAGGATGACGTATATTAGGGTGCCCTTGTTGACAGATTTAGGGTTGTACCTGGTGGGTTCCTTGATGATTTGTGTGACATTGAGGGCATCTAGTTTAGATTGTAGGACTGCTGGGGTGTTAAGCATATCCCAGTTTAGGTCACCTAACAGAACAAACTCTGAAGCTAGATGGGGGGCGATCAATTCACAAATGGTGTCCAGGGCACAGCTGGGTGCTGAGGGGGGTCAGTAGCAGGCGGCAACAGTGAGAGACTTATTTCTGGTAAGAGTAATTATCAAAATTAGTAGTTCGAACTGTTTGGGTATGGACCTGGAAAGTATGACATTACATTACACATCTCTACAGTAGACTGCAACTCCTCCCCCTTTGGCAGTTCTATCTTGACGGAAGATGTTATAGTTGGGTATGGAAATCTCAGAATTTTTGGTGGCCTTCCTGAGCCAGGATTCAGACACGGCAAGGACATCAGGGTTAGCAGAGTGTGCTAAAGCAGTGAGTAAAACAAACTTATGGAGGAGGCTTCTGATGTTGACATGCATGAAACCAAGGCTTTTTCGATCACAGAAGTCAATAAATGAGGGTGCTTGGGGACATGCAGGGCCTGGGTTTACCTCCACATCACCCGCGGAACAGAGGAGGAGTAGTATGAGGGTGCGGCTAAAGGCTATCAAAACTGGTCGCCTAGAGTGTTGGGGACAGAATAAAAGGAGCAGATTTCTGGGCATGCTAGAATATATTCAGGGCATAATGCGCAGAGAGGGGTATGGTGGGGTGCGGGTACAGCGGAGGTAAAGCCCAGGCACTGGGTGATGATGAGGTTGTATCTCTGTGGACATGCTGGTTGTAATGGGTGAGGTCACCGCATGTGTGGGAGGTGGGACAAAGGAGGTATCAGGGGTATGAAGAGTGGAACTAGGGGCTCCATTGTAAACTAAAACAATGATAACTAACCTGAACAACAGTATACAAGGCATATTGACATTTGAGAGAGACATACAGCGAGGCATACAGTAATCACAGGTGTTGAATTGGGAGAGCTAGCTAAAACAGTAGCTAAAACAGTAGGTGAGACAACAACAGCTAATCAGCTAGCACAACAACAGCAGGTAAAATGGTGTTGACTAGGCAGGGAGGGTCGGATTAACTACACACAGAGCCTGAGTGCGGCTGGGGCCGACAGATAAAACATAAACAAGCAGAATGGAGTACCGTGATTAAATGGACAGTCCAGCATGCATCAGCTATGTAGCCAAGTGATCAGTGTCCAGGGGGGCAGCGGTGGATGGGGCAGGGAAGCTGGACTGGCGAGTGTTATCCAGGTAAAAAAAAAACTGTCTGGCTGTGCAAAAGGTAAAAGCCGCTAGCAGTGGCTAACAATGACTAAATAGCTTGTAGCTAGTTAGCTGGTTAGCTTCTGGAGGTTCTTGAATGTGTTCTAAAAATTTAAAATAATAGTGATTCCGTATCACATTGGGTAAGGCAGGTTACCGGAAGGTATAAACAAATATCCTGGCCATGCTGCTGCTCCAGTATCAACTGTTCTGCCGGCGACTATGGAACCCTTACCTGTTCACCGGACGTGCTGTTTTCAAACCTCTGGAGACAGTGGTAGAGATACTCTGAATGTTCAGCTATGAAAAGCCAACTGACATTTACTCCTGAAGTGCTGACCTGTTGCACCCTCGACAACTACTGTGATTATTATTATTTGACCAGGCTGGTCATTTATGAACATTTGAACATCTTGGCCATGTTCTGTTGTAATCTCCACCCGGCATAGCCAGAAGAGGACGAGCCACCCATCATAGCCTGGTTCCTCTCTAGGTTTCTTCCTAGGTTCTGGCCTTTCTAGGGAGTTTTTCCTAGCCACCATGCTTCTACACCTGCATTGCTTGCTGTTTGGGGTTTTAGGCTGGGTTTCTGCATAGCACTTTGATATATCAGCTGATGTAAGAAGGGCAAAATAAATGCATTTAACTTGATTTGATTTGATTCAGACCACCTTGATTTTTTCCACATTTCATTAGGTTGCAGCCTTATTCTAAAAATTATTAAATATTTTTTCTTCCTCATCAATTTTTCCGAAATATCCCATAACGACAAAGCAAAAACAGGTTTTATTAAATTGTTCCTACTTTCTAAAATAAAATACTGAAATATCACATTTACATAAGTATTCAGACCCTTTACTCAGTCCTTTGTTGAAGCACCTTTGGCAGCGATAACAGCCTTGAGTCATCTTGGGTATGACGTTACAAGCTTGGCACACCTGTATTTCAGTTTCTCCCATTTTTCTCTACAGATCCCCTCAAGGTATATCAGGTTGGATGGGGAACGTTTCTGCACAGCTATTTTTGATCGGGTTCAAGTCCAGACTCTGGCTGGCCCACTCACGGACATTCAGAGACTTGTCCCGAAGACCCTCCTGTGTTTTCTTGTCTGTGTGCTTAGGGTCATTGTCCTGTTGGATCTCTCTGTACTTTGTTCAGGTCATCTTTACCTCAATCATGACTAGTCTCCCAGTTCCTGCCACTGAAAAACATCCCCACAGCATGATGCTGCCACCACCATGCTTCACCATATGGATGGTGCCAGGTTTCCGCCAGATGTGACACTTGGCATTCAGGCCAAAGAATTTAATCTTGGATTCAACAGACCAGAGAATCTTGTTTCTCATGGTCTGAGAGTCTTTAGGTGCCTTTTGGCAAACTCCAAGTGGCCTGTCATGTGCCTTTTACTGAGGACTGGCTTCTGTCTGGCTACTCTACCATAAAGGCCTGATTGGTGGAGTGCTGCAGAGATGGTTGTCCTTCTGTAAGGTTCTCCCATCTCCACAGAGAAACTTTAGAGCTCTGTCAGAGTGACCATCAGGTTCTTGGTCACCTCACTGACCAAGGCCCTTCTCCCAGATTACTCAGTTTGGCAGGGCAGACAGATCTAGGAAGAGTGTTGGTGGTTCCAAACTTCTTCCATTTAAGAATTATGGAGGCAACTGTGTTCTTGGGGACCTTCAATGCTGCAGAAATTATTTGGTACCCTTCCCCAGATCTGTGCCTCAACACAATCCCTTCTCTGAGCTCTACGGACAATTCCTTCGAGCACATAGCTTTTGCTCTGACATGCAGTGTCCGCTGTGGGCCTTATATAGACAGGTGTGTGCATTTCCAAATCATGTCCAATCAATTGAATTTACCACAGGTGCACTCCAATCAAGTTGTAGAAATGTCTCAAGGGTGATCAATGGAAACAGGATTCACCTGAGCTCAGTTTCGAGTCTCATACGAAAGGGTCTGAATACTCATGTAAATAGGATATTTCTATTTATAATGTGTAATACATTTGCAAACATTTTGCTATGTCACTATTGGGTATTGTGTGTAGATTGCTGATTTTTTATTTGATCCATTTTAGAATAAGGGTTTGAATACTTTCCGAAGGCACTGTAGATAATTACAATCATTACACACACATTTGCATTTATAGGAGCCTCTTCCATGCCAGAAATACAATTTGTCAGAATCGGGCCCATTCACAATGATATGTTGTTTGTTCCACACCAAGCCCACCCCACCTACCCAATAATTTATCTTCCTGCCCCCCCCCCCCCCTAGTAGTTCTATTAAAAGATGTCTGATTGCCCTACACTCTGGGGCTATTGAACCCAAAAGTGCAACATTTCTAGCAGTTTAGCATTGTTCTCCTTGTTTTATTTTAACAGTTGCAAGCATTGAAATCATTGCCAGGGAGGACACTGACAGCTATTAGCAGACATTTTGTGCCAAAAAGCCCCAAGTCCTGCCATGCTAGCTGTTTAGCGTAGTGCTGTGAATTTGTTTTAAGTGGTTGCCTTGAGTCCGGCTGAGAGAACATTGCCATTGTGGAAACTAATGGCTGGCAAGCAGCCACAAGTGTTTAGCTCTCATCCCGAGCACTTCCCTCTACTCTTTCAGCACCATGGGCAGCAGTCAGAACGTCAGCATTATTATCTCTCTCTCTCTCGTTTTCCTTCTCTCTCCTCTCTCTCGTCTCTCATGACTCAGCTCCCACCACTTAAAAGCTTGTCCGCAGAAACAGAGAGATGTCAACAAGGACTGGGGCAATGGGGATGTGATAACCCTCTATTGCCTCTATATCTCTCTCTGCCTCTCTTTGTCTGGCAGTGTTGACCCTAAAATGAGCAGATCTGATCTGATTTAAGTCTCTGTAGTCACTGGTCCTGTCTGGCCATGTCTGATAGTATCCATCTGCCTTTCTCTTTCTCACTCTGTACTATTCATCTGTCCTCACTCCCTCGCCATCTTCTGAGCCCTCTGTACCTTTCGGTCTGTCTCTCTCTCCCTCTAGAGCTGAGGCGGTTATTTTCAGTGTGTTTCTATAGTTGCAGTCAGGATTTTGTGGCTGGAGAAAACAGAACTCCATCTATAGCTAGAGGACTTCTCATATCTCCTAGATGTATACTTTTTGTCTTAAACTGTTGCTTTCTAGTAGTGTTTTATTTGCTATACTCAAAAAATGAAACCAGAAAGTTGTTTGTATTACATAATATTTATCTGTTTGACCTCTGTCATTGCCAACAAAGGGTATATAACAAAGTATTGAGATAAACTTTTGTTATTGACCAAATACTTATTTTCCACCATAATTTGCAAATAAATTCGTTAAAAATCCTACAATGTGATTTTCTGGATTTTTTTTTCTCATTTTGTCTGTCATAGTTGAAGTGTACCTAAATTACAGGCCTCTCTCATGTTTTTAAGTTGGAGAACTTGCACAATTGGTGGCTGACTAAATACTTTTTTGCCCCACTGTATATATTAAGGAACCTTGTGTGTAAATAATATTTGCCCTTTCAACATTTTGTTGATATTGTCATAATGTTGATATTGCAAAGAATACTTTGATCATACACCCAAAAGCAACAATGACATTGTTCTAAGTGATTTCAGACATGTTACTGTCACTTTTAGTTTATTGAAGGTAGTACATCTGTTCAATCAAAAAGTACACAAGGTTTGTATCATTTGATTTACACAACATGCCTACAACTTTGAAGATGCAATATATTTTTTTATTGTAAAACAAAAAATAAATAAGACAAACTACATAAAACTTGAGCGTGAATAACTATTCACCCCCACAAAAGTCAATACTTTGTAGAGCCACCGTTTGCAACAATTACTGCTGCCAGTCTCTTGGTGTATGTCTCTATAAGCTTGGCACATCTAGCCACTGGGATTTTTGCCCATTCTTCAATGCAAAACTGCTCCAGCTCCTTCAAGTTGGATGGTGTTCTTGGAGTGATGAGAGGTGTTGGGTTTGTGTCAGACATAGCGTTTTCCTTTAACCTCTTGAAACTAGGGGGAACTATTTTTATTTTTGGAAAAATAACGTTCCCAAAGTAAACCGTCTATTTGTCAAGGCCAGATGCTAGAATAAGCATATAATTGACAGTTTAGGATAGAAAACACTCTAAAGTTTCCAAAACTGTGAAAATATTGTTTTTTACATTTACATTTAAGTCATTTAGCAGACGCTCTTATCCAGAGCGACTTACAAATTGGTGCATTCACCTTATGACATCCAGTGGAACAGCCACTTTACAATAGTGCATCTAAATATTTTAAGGGGGGGGTGAGAAGGATTACTTATCCTATCCTAGGTATTCCTTAAAGAGGTGGGGTTTCAGGTGTCTCCGGAAGGTGGTGATTGACTCCGCTGTCCTGGCATCGTGAGGGAGTTTGTTCCACCATTGGGGAGCCAGAGCAGCGAACAGTTTTGACTGGGCTGAGCGGGAACTGTACTTCCTCAGTGGTAGGGAGGCGAGCAGGCCAGAGGTGGATGAACGCAGTGCCCTTATTTGGGTGTAGGGCCTGATCAGAGCCTGGAGGTACTGAGGTGCCGTTCCCCTCACAGCTCCGTAGGCAAGCACCATGGTCTTGTAGCGGATGCGAGCTTCAACTGGAATCCAGTGGAGAGAGCGGAGGAGCGGGGTGACGTGAGAGAACTTGGGAACGTTGAACACTAGACGGGCTGCGGCGTTCTGGATGAGTTGTAGGGGTTTAATGGCACAGGCAGGGAGCCCAGCCAACAGCGAGTTGCAGTAATCCAGACGGGAGATGACAAGTGCCTGGATTAGGACCTGCGCCGCTTCCTGTGTGAGGCAGGGTCGTACTCTGCGGATGTTGTAGAGCATGAACCTACAGGAACGGGCCACCGCCTTGATGTTAGTTGAGAACGACAGGGTGTTGTCTAGGATCACGCCAAGGTTCTTAGCACTCTGGGAGGAGGACACAATGGAGTTGTCAACCGTGATGGCGAGATCATGGAACGGGCAGTCCTTCCCGGGAGGAAGAGCAGCTCCGTCTTGCCGAAGTTCAGCTTGAGGTGGTGATCCGTCATCCACACTGATATGTCTGCCAGACATGCAGAGATGCGATTCGCCACCTGGTCATCAGAAGGGGGAAAGGAGAAGATTAATTGTGTGTCGTCTGCATAGCAATGATAGGAGAGACCATGTGAGGTTATGACAGAGCCAAGTGACTTGGTGTATAGCGAGAATAGGAGAGGGCCTAGAACAGAGCCCTGGGGGACACCAGTGGTGAGAGCGCGTGGTGAGGAGACAGATTCTCGCCACGCCACCTGGTAGGAGCGACCTGTCAGGTAGGACGCAATCCAAGCGTGGGCCGCGCCGGAGATGCCCAACTCGGAGAGGGTGGAGAGGAAGATCTGATGGTTCACAGTATCGAAGGCAGCCGATAGGTCTAGAAGGATGAGAGCAGAGGAGAGAGAGTTAGCTTTAGCGGTGCGGAGCGCCTCCGTGATACAGAGAAGAGCAGTCTCAGTTGAATGACTAGTCTTGAAACCTGACTGATTTGGATCAAGAAGGTCATTCTGAGAGAGATAGCGGGAGAGCTGACCAAGGACGGCACGTTCAAGAGTTTTGGAGAGAAAAGAAAGAAGGGATACTGGTCTGTAGTTGTTGACATCAGAGGGATCGAGTGTAGGTTTTTTCAGAAGGGGTGAAACTCTCGCTCTCTTGAAGACGGAAGGGACGTAGCCAGCGGTCAGTGATAAGTTGATGAGCGAGGTGAGGTAAGGGAGAAGGTCTCCGGAAATGGTCTGGAGAAGAGAGGAGGGGATAGGGTCGAGCGGGCAGGTTGTTGGGCGGCCGGCCGTCACAAGACGCGAGATTTCATCTGGAGAGAGAGGGGAGAAAGAGGTCAGAGCACAGGGTAGGGCAGTGTGAGCAGAACCAGCGGTGTCGTTTGACTTAGCAAACGAGGATCGGATGTCGTCGACCTTCTTTTCAAAATGGTTGACGAAGTCATCTGCAGAGAGGGAGGAGGGGGGGAGGATTCAGGAGGGAGGAGAAGGTGGCAAAGAGCTTCCTAGGGTTAGAGGCAGATGCTTGGAATTTAGAGTGGTAGAAAGTGGCTTTAGCAGCAGAGACAGAGGAGGAAAATGTAGAGAGGAGGGAGTGAAAGGATGCCAGGTCCGCAGGGAGGCGAGTTTTCCTCCATTTCCGCTCGGCTGCCCGGAGCCCTGTTCTGTGAGCTCGCAATGAGTCGTCAAGCCACGGAGCGGGAGGGGAGGACCGAGCCGGCCTGGAAGCTAGGGGACATAGAGAGTCAAAGGATGCAGAAAGGGAGGAGAGGAGGGTTGAGGAGGCAGAATCAGGAGATAGGTTGGAGAAGGATTGAGCAGAGGGAAGAGATGATAGGATGGAAGAGGAGAGAGTAGCGGGGGAGAGAGAGCGAAGGTTGGGACGGCGCGATACCATCCGAGTAGGGGCAGTGTGGGAAGTGTTGGATGAGAGCGAGAGGGAAAAGGATACAAGGTAGTGGTCGGAAACTTGGAGGGGAGTTGCAATGAGGTTAGTGGAAAAACAGCATCTAGTAAAGATGAGGTCGAGCGTATTGCCTGCCTTGTGGGAAGGTGAGAGGGTGAGGTCAAAAGAGGAGAGGAGTGGAAAGAAGGAGGCAGAGAGGAATGAGTCAAAGGTAGACGTGGGGAGGTTAAAGTCGCCCAGAACTGTGAGAGGTGAGCCGTCCTCAGGAAAGGAGCTTATCAAGGCATCAAGCTCATTGATGAACTCTCCGAGGGGACCTGGAGGGCGATAAATGATAAGGATGTTAAGCTTATATATCTCGCCATCACGGTTGACAACTCCATTGTGTCCTCCTCCCAGAGCGCTAAGAACCTTGGCGTGATCCTGGACAACAAACTGTCGTTCTCAACTAACATCAAGGCGGTGGCCCGTTCCTGTAGGTTCATGCTCTACAACATCCGCAGAGTACGACCTTGCCTCACACAGGAAGCGGCGCAGGTCCTAATCCAGGCACTTGTCATCTCCCGTCTGGATTACTGCAACTCGCTGTTGGCTGGGCTCCCTGCCTGTGCCATTAAACCCCTACAACTCATCCAGAACGCCGCAGCCCGTCTAGTGTTCAACCTTCCCAAGTTCTCTCACGTCACCCCGCTCCTCCGCTCTCTCCACTGGCTTCCAGTTGAAGCTCGCATCCGCTACAAGACCATGGTGCTTGCCTACGGAGCTGTGAGGGGAACGGCACCTCAGTACCTCCAGGCTCTGATCAGGCCCTACACCCAAATAAGGGCACTGCGTTCATCCACCTCTGGCCTGCTCGCCTCCCTACCACTGAGGAAGTACAGTTCCCGCTCAGCTCAGTCAAAACTGTTCGCTGCTCTGGCTCCCCAATGGTGGAACAAACTCCCTCACGACGCCAGGACAGCGGAGTCAATCACCACCTTCCGGAGACACCTGAAACCCCACCTCTTTAAGGAATACCTAGGATAGGATAAAGTAATCCTTCTCACCCCCTCCCCCCTTAAAATATTTAGATGCACTATTGTAAAGTGGTTGTTCCACTGGATGTCATAAGGTGAATGCACCAATTTGTAAGTCGCTCTGGATAAGAGCGTCTGCTAAATGACTTAAATGTAAATGTAAATGTAAGCTTGAAAGGGCTGATAACTGTGACAGCATGAAATTCAAAGGAGGCGATAGACAGATGGGTAAGAGGAGAAAGAGAGAATGACCACTTGGGAGAGATAAGGATCCCGATGCCACCACCCCGCTGACCAGAAGCTCTCGGGGTGTGCGAGAACACGTGGGCGGACGAAGAGAGAGCAGTAGGAGTAGCAGTGTTATCTGTGGTGATCCATGTTTCTGTCAGTGCCAAGAAGTCGAGGGACTGGAGGGAGGCATAGGCTGAGATGAACTCTGCCTTGTTGGCTGCAGATCGGCAGTTCCAGAGGCTACCGGAGACCTGGAACTCCACGTGAGTCGTGCGCGCTGGGACCACCAGATTAGGGTGGCAGCGGCCACGCGGTGTGGAGCGTTTGTATGGTCTGTGCAGAGAGGAGAGAACAGGGATAGACATACACATAGTTGACAGGCTACAGAAGAGGCTACGCTAATGCAAGGAGATTGGAATGACAAGTGGACTACACGTCTCGAATGTTCAGAAAGTTAAGCTTACGTAGCAAGAAACTTATTGACTAAAATGATTCAAATGATACAGTACTGCTGAAGTAGGCTAGCTGGCAGTGGCTGCGTTGTTGACTTTGTAGGCTAGCTGGCAGTGGCTGCGTTGTTGACACTACACTAATCAAGTCGTTCTGTTGAGTGTAATAGTTTCTACAGTGCTGCTATTCGGGGGCTAGCTGGCTAGCTAGTAGTGTTGATTACGTTACGTTGCGTTAAAAGAACGACAATAACTGGCTAGCTAACCTAGAAAATCGCTCTAGACTACACAATTATCTTTGATACACAGACGGCTATGTAGCTAGCTATGTAGCTAGCTACGATCAAACAAATCAAACCGTTGTGCTGTAATGAAATGAAAAATGTGATACTACCTGTGGAGCGAAGCGGAATGCGACCGGGTTGTTGAGTGCGGAAGTACGAAGACAGCAAAGACAACTATGTAGCTAGCTAACACTACACTAATCAAGTCGTTCAGTTGAGTGTAATAGTTTCTACAGTGCTGCTATTCAGTAGACGGTGGACGTATGCTAGCTGGCTAGCTGCTGGGCAGATAGCAGTGTAGACTACGTTAGGACGACGAAATACGAAGTTGCAATAGAAGTGCTGACTGTTTCACTTTGTTGTCCTCTTTCTTTTCCTTTTTCTTCTGTCCTTCTTTTGTCCTTATTTTGTCTTCCTTTCTTCTGTTAACTAGATATTTTTTGTTGTTATTCTTTGTAAGCTAGCTAGCTTCTTCCAGGAGAGTCCCTAGCTTTTTTTTATTGTCTGTGAGTACTGATATTGCAGGCAAAAGCCTAAGAACAATCCAATCAGGAAGTTGTTGCAAACGGTGGCTCTAAAAAAGTATTGACTTTTGGGGGGGTGAATAGTTTTTCACGCTCAAGCTTTATGTTGTTTGTCTTTATTTATTTTTTGTTTTACAATAAAAAAATATTTTGCATCTTCAAAGTGGTACCCATCCTGGATCCGGGAGAATTGTCAGCAACTACACTAATTAGTATAGCGCAACGGTCAAATAATCTTACTATAAAATATTCATAGTCTTGAAATCACAAGTGAAATATAGCGAAACACAGCTTAGCCTTTTGTTAATCACCCTGTCGTTTTATGCTTTACAGCGATAGCAAGACAAGCATTTGTGTAAGTTTATCGATAGCCTAGCATAGCATTATGTCCAGCTAGCAGGAAGCTTGGTCACGAAAATCAGAAAAGCAATCAAATTAACCGTTTACCTTTGATGATCTTCGGATGTTTTCACTGACGAGACTCATAGTTAGACAGCAAATGTTCCTTTTGATCAAAACAGATTATTTTTATAGCCAAAATACCTCCGTTTGTTTGTCACTTTATGTTCAGAAATCCATCGGAAATAGCGGTCACGACAACGCCGGAAAAAATTCCACAATTGATCCATAATATCGACAGAAACATGGCAAACGTTTTTTATAATCAATCCTCAAGGTGTTTTTCAAATATCTATTCAATAATATATCAACCGGGACAGTTGGTTTTTTAGTAGGACCTGGAGGAAAAGGGCTACCTCTCTCTTTTTCGCAAGAATCACACGAATAAACAAATAACGACCGTGAAACATAATAAGAACTGTGCTGACACAAGCAACTAACATAGACATCCAACATAGAATGTCCACTCAGATCACACCCTGACCCAACAAAACATAGAAATATACAAAGCAAACTGTGGTCACGGTGTGACAGTGGACACCCTAGGGAAGATGTAGAAAAAGGAATCTGGTTGATATCCCTTTCAATGGGCAATATGGATGCATAGATAGACAGGGGTTTCAAAATAAGGGTCACTTCCTGATTGGATTTTTCTCGGGATTTCGCCTGAAATATCAGTTCTGTTATACTCACAGACAATATTTTTACAGTTTTGCAAACTTTAGAGTGTTTTCTATCCTATTATATGCATATTCTAGCATCTGGTCCTGAGAAATAGGCAGTTTACTGTGGGAACATTATTTTTCACACAAAATAAATAGTGTCCCCTAGCTTCAAGAGGTTAAACAATTTAAAGGCAATGCTACCAAATACTAATTGAGTGTATGTAAACTTCTGACCCACTAGGAATGTGATGGAAGAAATAAAAACTGTAATAAATAATTTTCTTTACTATTATTCTAACATTTCACATAAAGTGGTGATCCTAACTGACCTAAAACAGGGATTTTTTCCTAGGATTAATTGTCAGGAATTGTGAAAACTGACATTAAATGTATTTGGCTAAACTGTATGTAAACTTCCGACTTCAACTGTATATACTGAGATCATGTGACACTTAGATTGTACACAGGTGGACTTTATTTAACTAATTATGTGACTTCTCTAGGTAATTGGTTGCACCAGATATTATTTAGGGGCTTCATAGCATAGGAAGTGAATACATATGCAGACCCACACACCACTTTTCATTTTTTTTCATTTCACTTCACCAACTTGGACTATTTTGTGTATGTCCATTACATGAAATCCAAGTAAAAATGTATTTAAATGACAGGTTGTAATGCAACAAAATAGGAAAAACACCAAGGGGATGAATATTTTTGGAAGGCACTGTATTTCTTATTGCCTGCTACCTTGGTAATAACTTGAAATAAAGTCAGCTAAACAAAAGTGACTTGTGTTGGATTTATGTGACTCACTTGAGATAGTAAAACACTATGGAACTCAAGTTTAATTTAATCATGCTAGGTAAATTCAACATAAGTAGAGACTTTGGAAGCGAGCTAATAAATTTTTTATCTATAGCATTTACTCGATACCACCGTGTTATTTAGTAGTAATCTATATTCGATCATTAATATTTACTCAACTCAGTTTCGTGGAACTGGTTTACATAACTTGTTCAAGTGTATCCAACACTTAGATTGGGTCATCGACTTTAAGTGCTGTTTCGCTTCCCAGTAGCATAATTGGTGTGTGAACTGCTGATTGCTCTATAACTTGCAGCTGATGTTTGACACATCAACCAGGATTAAGGGGCAGGGCAATTTGTGACTGTTGTTGTTGTTTCTGTAATCAGTCACTATATTGAAGGGGGAGTGATTTCTCCCCTCCTAGGCAATCAGCAATTAATACCGGAAGGTGTGCTCTTCACCTCTGCTAGGCAATTTGCAATTTGTTTTGATACTTCAGTCCCCCCTGTTTTTTCAGCGGCAGCTGTAAGCGGCGGTTGTGTCAGTGGCGGTCTCGTCGCAGAAACAAAGACAGTTCTGCTGAGTTGTTCGAAGTAAAATGCTCCTGATAAAATGTCTGGCCATTCACCCAAGAAGCTCAAGGTTCTCTCTTGGGTGTTGTCTGCTAACACACACACACACACACACACACACACACACACACACACACACACACACACACACACACACACACACACACACACACACACACACACACACACACACACACACACACGCTGAAACTTCCCCCTCTTGTGAGCACAAAGGGAACTAATTGTAGAATGTGATATAGAAAATATGTATTACATTATAGCAACCAATACACACAATCATATAAACAGGGTTAAACAATTAAACTATCAAAGGACGTTCCATAAAAAAAACGTATATAAAATTAAGCAAAATCAACCAATTAAACCGGACACTTTATTTATACATTCTGGGTTGTACAATCCAACTAGTAACTGATCCTGATCCTTATTCCATGAAACTTCAGACTTTAATTTCATACAGTTACACATGCTTCATTGCACAGTTTAATTGATGTAAATTCTATCACCCCTTTCTACTTTGCCTCTGGCCACAAATATGTTTGCACATAAATCATTCCATCCAACCCATAACACATGAATTACTACTGCTAGACCACTTGCAATGGCAAGAAAAATATGTGAACCCTTTGGAATTACCTGGATTTCTGCATAAATTGGTCATAAAATTGGATCTGATCTTCATCTTAGTCACAACAATAGACACATTGTGCTTAGACTAATAACACACAAATTGTAAACCTTGAGTCCAATTAATGAGACGATTGGAGACGTTGATTAGAGCTGCCCTGCCTTGTAAAAAAAACACTCACAAAATTTGAGTTTGCTATTCACAAGAAGCATTACCTGATGTGGCACATACCTTGAACAAAAGAGATCTCAGAAGAACTAAGATTAGGAATTGTTAACTTGCATAAAGCTGGAAAGGGTTACAAAGTATCTCTAAAAGCCTTGATGTTCATCAGTCCACGGTAAGACAAATTGTCTATAAATGGAGAAAGTTCAGCACTGTTGCTACTCTCCCTAGGAGTGGCCGACCTGCAAAGATGACTGCAAGAGCACAGAGCAAAATGTTCAATGAGGTTAGGAAGACTCCTAGAGTGTCACCTAAAGACTTACAGAAGTCTCTGGAACATGCTAACATCTCTGTTGATGAGTCTACGATACGTAAAACACTAAACAAGAATGGTGTTCATGGGAAGACACCATGGAAGAAGCCACTGCAAAAAAAACATTGCTGCATGTCTGAAGTTTGCAAAAGAGCATCTGGATGTTCCACAGCGCTTCTGGCAAAATATTCTGTGGACAGATTAAACTAAAGTTGCGTTGTTTGGAAGGGACACACAACACTATGTGTGGAGAAAAAAAGGTGTAGGGAGCATCATGGTTTGGGGCTGCTTTGCTGCCTCAGGGCCTGGACAGCTTGCTATCATCGATGGGAAAATGGATTCCCTAGTTTATCAAGACATTTTGCAGGAGAATGTAAGGCTATCTGTCCGCCAATTAAAGCGCAACAGAAGTTGAGTGATGCAACACGACAAGGACCCAAAATACAGCAGTAAATCAACAACAGAATGGCTTCTGGAGTGGCCCAGTCAGAGTCCTGACCTCAACCCAATTTTAAAAGGCTGTGGCATGACCTCGAGAGTGGTTCACACCAGATATCCTAAGAATATTGCTGAATTTAAACAGTTTTGTAAAGATGAATGGTCCAAAATACCTCCTGACCGTTGTGCAGGTCTGATCCACAACTACAGAAAACATTTGGTTGAGTTTATTGCTGCCAAAGGAGGGTCAACCAGCTATTAAATCCACAGATTCATATACTTTTTGTCACTCTACACAGTGAATGTTTACACGGTGTGTTCAATAAAGACATGACAACATAGAATTGTTTGTCTATTGTTGTGACTTGGATGAAGATCAGATCAAATGTTATGACCAATTTATGCAGAACTCCAGGTAATTCCAAAGGGTTCACATATTTTGTCTTGCACTGTATATAGTTATAAACATAACGACACTGTCAGGATTTGGCCAGGATTGTTCAGGTTTTGGTTACTAGATGCCCCCATTGTGCTTTTTTGACCCTTTTGTTTTTCCCTTGTTCTAGTTATTAGTTGCACCTGTGCCTCATTTCCCTTGAATGTATTTAAACCCTTAGTGTTCCTCAGTTCTTTGCTCTGTGTTTGTATGTTAGCACCCAGCCCCAACCTCTTTTGAGGTTTGTTTTCCCTGCTGTTCTTACCACTTTGTGGATTTTCCTTGTGTCTTGGAGGATATACATTTTTTCTCTTGACATTACTTTTGACGTTGTGGATTTATATTTTTGCCTGAAGATCTTTTCCTTTTTTCTTTATTAAATCACCGTCTCTAGTACTGATGTGTCTGCATCATCTTCTGTGTTCTGCCGACTATTAGTGGCTCAGTTTACTAAGTGACTGTTTCTCACACCGGAGACCCGAGTTTGTAACCAGGTCCTGACAGACACTGGCAGAATATACATTTATATACGGAAAATACATATACGGTATTTACTACTAACATTGACATACATTATTGTCAGGATTTGGCCAGGGTTGTTCCGGTTTTTGGTCACTAGATGCCCCCATTGTGCCTTTTGACCTTTTGTTTTCCTTTGATCCCCATTATTATTTGCACCTGTGCCTCGTTTCCCCCGATTGTATTTAAACCCTTTGTTTTCCTCTGTTCTTTGCTCTGTGTTTGTATGTTAGCACCCAGCCCTAGTACTCTGAGAACTCTTGTTGATCCCGGTGGACTCTCTTGTGGAATTCTGTTTTTTGTTCTTGTTTTTTTTTTTTGAGTATCTTTTGAGGCCTTTTGTGCTTTATCTTCCACCTTGTGGATTTACCTTTTTTGTC
Source organism: Oncorhynchus gorbuscha (assembly GCF_021184085.1). Taxonomy (NCBI): domain Eukaryota; kingdom Metazoa; phylum Chordata; class Actinopteri; order Salmoniformes; family Salmonidae; genus Oncorhynchus; species Oncorhynchus gorbuscha. Next base: position 29,165,863 of record NC_060176.1, on the reverse strand, counting down.
TTGGAGGATTACCTTTGTTCTTGTAGGATTCCTTTTGAGGTTGTGGAGTTACATGTTTTCCTGAAGAACTTCATTTTTTACTTCATTAAATACACCGTCTCAAGTACTGCTGTGTCTGCCTCATCTTCTGGGTTCTGCCGACTATTCGTGGCTCAGTTGGTTAAGTGACTGTTTCTCACTCCGGAGACACGGGTTCGTAACCGGGTCCTGACACATTATATTCATCTTGTATTTCTAGCATTGACTTTTTTCATCATGGCCCCAAAATGATAGATCGGTATCTCAATGCATTTTCTGTCTAAATTACTATACATTTCGCAGTGTGCAGACTTCCACAATCAATCTGATACCCAAAATGAACAATTTTGGACAAGCCTAAATCAATTACGGGCACGGTTGACCAACCCCTCCCTCCCAGTGCTCATTCTTCAAGCGTTTTTCATTTTCGTCTTCAGATAGCTTTACAGTTCATCCTCCCAATGGCAGACATGTAACTCATGCATGTCAGAGGGAATGGCCCTTGATAATGTTCCGATTTCAATATCTGGGGAATAATCAGATTTCCCCAGACAGACTAATCTCTCACTTGAGCCGTCACCACCATCCTTTACGGTCCATTCTGTCTTGCCCATTTTTCGACCAGTGCACCGGCAACATGAGAGAAGTTTGGACAGGTTCTCTCTCCATGCTCACTCCACGTGGACGGTGTCAGGACTCATATTGTACTCTTGAGAGAAAAGGGAGTTGATAGCATTGGCTGGATGTTGTTCACAGGTTTCTGGCTTGCACTCAGGTCTCAGGGAAAAGTGGTGAAAGACAGGGCCATAGTGAACGCCATTGTTGCCATTACTTCACCTGGTTAGAGGGGGTGAGACACACTGTTCTCGTTCGAATTATCCCTTCCATGCATCTAGATATCATCTGTGGTCACCTTCACCATAACCTCGAGAGAGGACAGGCCAAAACATACGTTTTGGGCATTTCTGATTCAGGAAATCCAAACAAATTATTCATTGTATGAAATATTTCTCAATTCCCAATATTATTAATACAAATTATTATTACTAAGAAAAATGTCAAAGAGAATAACAACAGTGTTGAAACCATTTTGCAAATTGGTTTATAATTGTAATAATAAAATAATATGAACACAAGTATCTTATGTCGTTGAAAAGCTTAAATTCTTATTAATCTAACTGCATTGTCCGATTTACAATATGCTTTACAGCGAAAGCATACCATGCGATTGTTTGAGGACGGCGCTCAACAGCAACATATATTTCAACCAGCACAGGCTTCATAAAATCACATAGGAGATTAAATAAATCACTTACTTTTGAAAATCTTCCTCAGTTTGCAATCCCAAGGGTCGCAGCTACAACATGAATGGTTGTTTTGTTAGATAAATACCTCCTTTATATCCCAAAATGTCTGGTGCCATCGATTTCAGTAATCCACTCATTCAACATGCAGACATGTTTAGCTACTGCTAAACTTTGTTCAAACAAGTCAAACTATGTTTCCATTTAATCCTCAGGTATTCTAAAATGTAAATCAACTATAATATTTCATACGGAAAGAAGTATGTTCAATGGAAATGCAAAATTAGCAGACGCGCCTGCTCTTTGTCACACACTGACAGACTGATTTTCCACTGGGACTCTTTGCTTGTAACAATGAACAAAGACTGTTGACATCTAGTGGAAGCCATAGGAATTGCAATCTGTGAACTGGAATTACATAGGACCCATAGCTTTCCATTATAAGAGACTGGTACCTAAAAATAAAAAATGTTGGTTGGTTTTTCTTTGGATTTCCGCCTGCCAAATCAATTGTGTTATAGTCTCATACATTATTTTAAAGTTTCTGCAGCTTCAAAGTGTTTTCTATCCAATGCTACCAATTATATGCATATCCTGGCTTCTGGGCCTGAGTAACAGGCAGTTTACTTTGGGTACATCAGTCAGGCGGAAATGGAGAAAAATAGACCCTATCCCTATGAAGTTTGACAGGGAAGTAGCATTGTATTTGGTCAAACAATTTTTTACCAACAGTTTGCTTAGACTTTGACTTTGGCTTCCCTCCAGGCCTGAAGACAAAGTACTTTCACTAGGCTAATATTAAAGATTAAAGAGTCAGCTACCATCCTCAGTAGCTTTCCATCTAATGCCAGCAAGACTGATCAATAACAATATTTTTTCCACCTCTCCCACTCTAAATGTATAAAATTCAAACTTGCCATGCTTTTCTTTCATTATTAGTTTTTTATGCATGAGTTTGCTGGACTCCCCGCCTGTGCCATCAAACCCCTGCAACTGATCCACTCCCTACCTTCAGGCTTTGCTCAAACCCTACACCTCTGTTCTCTCGGCCCAGCTCCCGCTCAGTCCTGTCAAAGCTCTTCTCTGTCTTGGCACCCGAATGGTGGAAACATCTCACAAAAACATTTGAAACCTTACCTCCTCAAAGAGTATCTTAAATAATCCCCCCCCCCCCCGTTCTAGGTGAAAAAGTCTTATTGCGCTCCAGAGGCTCTGGAAGAAAACCGATCCCTTTGATGAAGGCTGTTTGAGGTCCTTTGATTTTTCTGATGGATTTCTTTAAAAGCTCGTCATGTTCCTTGCTGTTACAGGAGAGGCTGCTGAGTGTTGCTTTTGTATCTATTGGGGAAGCAGAAAGGTCAGGGCTTTAATATCACACTGTGACTCCGTGAGCGCCTGGCTGGGTCTGCCTCAGTGAGACTCACTCATGTTTACGGCACACATTGACAACACTGCGTCAAGTGGACAAAGACACAGAAATGTCACCAAGAGCTGACCACAATGTGTGGGGAGAGAGAGAAGATGGGGGAGGCGAGGGACACGGAGAGAGGTGTCAGGAAAGAAAGAGGATATAAAGACTGCTCATGAGAGATGGAGTGAGAGAGAAAGAGGGGGGGGGGTTAATTAGCAGCAAAAGAGAGGAAGAGGATGGCAGATGTAAATTTAAAGATATATTAAAGGATGGGATATAATATTTGATTTAATGACATTTCAGCTTCATGCTGTTAACAAACTGTAGAGCATTGTTTCTGTAAACGCGTTAATCAATCAGGGCAATATTATCTACATTAATTCAGGCAATTCATTTAGGTTTTAATTGTTTATAAAAGTAAAAAAAGACATTAAAAAATAAAGAGCGGTGATAACTGGAATCTGGTTATTATGTTTCTGCAGTATTTAAAGCTTTCAATGTCCTCCATTTCCCAACTCACTACTTACCTTTTGAAGCACTCAGCTGGAGTAAACACTGCAGACTGTGCTGTGTACACTATACAGATATATGGTAATAAATGTCAATACCAGCAAAACAATTATAGTTTCATGACCTTAAAAACCTGCCTTATTATAATTTCTACTAATGTCCGTGCTGTGTTGTGAGTATTTCGTTAAATGCAAATCCCAAACATTTCCTCTGAAAGCATGTTTCACCTACACCAGCTATTGGCAGTCTTGGGTTGGAAGCAACTCAGCAACAACTACTGGTAAGAGGCCAACAGAGCTCTCCTGATACACATAAATAAAGCAGTGAGTTTATTACTGATATTTTCTTCAATGGTAAATACAGTGGGGCAAAAAAGTATTTAGTCAGCCACCAATTGTGCAAGTTCTCACACTTAAAAAGATGAGAGTGGCCTGTAATTTTCATCATGGGTACACTTCAACTACGACAAACAAAATAAAAATAAAAATCCAGAAAATCACATTGTAGGATTTTTTATGAATTTATTTGCAAATTATGTTGGAAAATAAGTATTTGGTCAATAACAACAGTTTATCTCAATACTTTGTTATATACCCTTTGTTGGCAATGACAGAGGTCAAACGTTTTCTGTCTTCACAAGGTTTTCACACACTGTTGCTGGTATTTTGGCCCATTCCTCCATGCAGATCTCCTCTAGAGCAGTGATGTTTTGGGGCTGTTGCTGGGCAAAACGGACTTTCAACTCCCTCCAAAGATTTTCTACTACTGGCTAGGCCACTCCAGGACCTTGAAATGCTTCTTACGAAGCCACTCCTTTGTTGCCCGGGCGGTGTGTTTGGGATCATTGTCATGCTGAAAGACCCAGCCACGTTTCATCTTCAATGCCCTTACTGATGGAAGGAGGTTTTCACTCAAAATCTCACGATACATGGCCCCATTCATTCTTTCCTTTACCTGGATCAGTCGTCCTGGTCCCTTTGCAGAAAAACAGCCCCAAAACATGATGTTTCCACCCCCATTCTTCACAATAGGTATGGTGTTCTTTGGATGCAACTCAGCATTCTTTGTCCTCCAAACACGACGAGTTAAGTTTTTACAAAAAAAGTTATATTTTGGTTTCTGACCATATGACATTCTCCCAATCTTTTTCTGGATCATCCAAATGCTCTCTAGCAAACTTCAGACAGGCCTGGACATGTACTGGCTTAAGCAGGGCACTGCAGGATTTGAGTCCCTGGCGGCGTAGTGTGTTACTGATGGTAGGCTTTGTTACTTTGGTCCCAGCTCTATGCAGGTCATTCACTAGATCATCCCATGTGGTTCTGGGATTTTTGCTCACCGTTCTTGTGATCATTTTGACCCCACGGTGTGAGAACTTGCGTGGAGCTCCAGATCGAGGGAGATTATCAGTGGTCTTGTATGTCTTCCATTTCCTAATAATTGCTCCCACAGTTGATTTCTTCAAACCAAGCTTCTTACCTATTGCAGATTCAGTCTTCCCAGCCTGGTGCAGGTCTACAATTTTGTTTCTGGTGTCCTTTGACAGCTCTTTGGTATTGGCCATAGTGGAGTTTGGAGTGTGACTATTTGAGGTTGTGGTTGTGGACAGGTGTCTTTTATACTGATAACAAGTTCAAACAGGTGCCATTAATACAGGTAACGAGTGGAGGACAGAGGAGCCTCTTAAAGAAGTTATAGGTCTGTGAGAGCCAGAAATCTTGCTTGTTTGTAGGTGACCAAATACTTATTTCCCACCATAATTTGCAAATAAATTCATTACAAATCCTACAATGTGATTTTCTGGATTTATTTTCTCATTTTGTCTGTCATAGTTGAAGTGCACATATGATGAAAATTACAGGCCTATCTCATCTTTTTAAGTGGGAGAACTTGCAAAATTGGTGGCTGACTAAATACTTTTTTGCCCCACTGTATGTGGTAAGAAAACATTGCCCTCTCCTTGGCATCAATCTCACGCCTTTAGTTCCCAATGATAAACATCTAAATCTTTTATCATTTGCTATAGAAACCTTGCCTTTGTGATATAGACTGCGAGGAAGGTCATGACTTTTTGTAAAGGTCTCACAGATCCCAATACAGTGGAGTTTTCAAGAGTTGTACTGAATGGAGGTGATGTAGAGTTGAAGGACGGTAGAAGAACTAGAAAAAAAGCAATAATCCAATCATGTTTATTACTCTGGGCTCTTGGACTCTTCTTTTTCAAGTATGAATAACTGCATACACAGAATATGTCTGAAAGTGGGCGTGTTGAAAGAAGTGGTTGGATAATCCGCGATGGGTGTGACATCAAATCTCTGCGCTTGGTTAGACGGTTTTGAATGAGCAATGTTTCTTAACACGTTTTCATTGTTCAGTTTCTCTGTGGTGATACTAATGGTTTGTTGGGACTGAGTGTTTGTTCAAGTAGCAGGTTAAGAGAATTAACATAGCAGGTTAGGAGAATTATGGTAGCAGGTTAGGAGAATTAAGGTAGCAGGTTAGGAGAATTAAAGTAGCAGGTTAGGAGAATTAACGTAGCAGGTAAGGTTTGGAGAAGGGTTAGGTTTAGACTTTGCTAAAATGTTCTTACAGTTGCAGCCACACAAAACGGTCTTGAGTGGCAACAAATCTGCCCAATTAGCTGCTCGCTTTCCATACACCCACTTGATACGGCCATTTATGTTGACACACCAATGTTCTGGCAGCCATGTTGAGTTGCAGTTACCCATGACTCCTTTTGTCCCCCTTTGCCTTTGAGTGCTATCAGGGAGAGTGCTTCGAGTGTTTCAATAAACAGTGGTCAGGGTAGCTGTATGGTATCTCTCTCTCGCTCATTTTGGGTTTGATCAGGGTAGCTGTATGGTATCTCTCTCTCGCTCATTTTGGGTTTGATATAAATAAGTTATTAGAAATTGTTTTAATTTCAATGGGGGACTGCAGTGTGTTATGTAAAAAAAACACTTGTTCTCAGTTGAAGCTGACTTTTATCTCAACTAGTAGCATCTCAAAATACAACGGAAACAGAACCACACATCACTAAGTAATTTCTGATAAAAAACAAAATTGACTGTCCAATCAATGATTCGAATCATGAATGCTATACTAGACAATCAGTGATAAACACAACACAGTGATGTTGAAACTGCCCTGTAGTTAGATAAAGTTGTAATAAAGGGGAAGGCTGTGATTGGACTCACATTCACCTATTCGTATCAACAATGATCTGTTACAACACTTTAAAGATTTTTCAGATTCCGAACTCTGTGGGGTTTTTTTTTCAATTGAAATATCATTGTATGAAGAAATCAAAGTCATGTTTCTCTCCCAAGTAACATACCCTTCTCAATAAAGAAACATGGAGTGAAAAGTGTGACATATCTCAGAGGCCGATTAGCGAATGGCGTGAAAGGATCATGTTCAGAGAGAATATCACTCAGGCAGGAATTTACATAATTGACAACATCTTCATCTTTGTCAGCTCCACGAGCTGTATTAATTAACAATGGCTCTCCCGCAAAAAGTTTGCTTCCTCGACCCTGCTGGCCCAAAAGATGGGAGCAGAGAAAGAGAATACTTGTGTGTTTTCTTTTCTTTTTATTGAACCTTTATTTAACTAGGCGAGTCAGTTAAGACCAAATTCTTATATACAATGATGGTCTACCAAAAGGCAAAAGGACTACTGCGGGAACGGTGGCTGGGATTACATTTTTTATTTTTAATATAGGACAAAACACATATCACGACAAGAGAGACAACACAACACTACGTAAAGAGAGACCTTAGACAACAACATGGCAAGGCAGCAACACATGACAACAAAGAATGGTAGCATCACAATGTGACAACAACATGGTAGCAACACAACATGGCAGCAGCACAACAAGGTAGCAGCAAAAAACATGGTACAAACATTATTGGGCACAGACAAAGTTGAAGGCAAGAAGGTAAAGAAAACAATACATCACACAAAGCAGCCACAACTGTCAGTGTCCATGATTGAGTCTTGAATGTAAAGATTGAACTGTTCAGTTTGAGTGTTTGTAGCAACTCGTTCCAGTCGCTAGCCACAGCGAACTGAAAAGATGAGCGACCCAGGGATGTAATGTGCTTTGGGGACCTTTTAACAGAATGTGACTGGCAGAACGGGTGTTGTATGTGGACAACAAGGGCTGCATGATATATGTCAGATAGGGGGGGAGTGAGGCCTAAGAGGGTTTTATAAATAAGCATCAGTGGGTCTTGCGATGGGTATGCAGAGATGACCAGTTCTCAGAGCAGTTTTTCTGGATCAAACGCTCCAAAAAATTGATATTTTGAATATAAATCGACTGTAACGGCCTTCTTCATTTGTTGAAAGAGAGTCGGACCGAAATGCAGCATGGTGGTTACTCATGTCTTTAATAAATGAAGAGCGATACATGAAATAACTTAATACAAAAGCAAAACAACAAACGGAACGTGAAAACCTGATTACAGCCTATCTGGTGAAACTACACAGAGACAGGAACAATCACCCACGAAATACAAAGTGAAACCCAGGCTACCTAAATACGGTTCCCCATCAGAGACAACAAGAATCATCTGACTCTGATTGAGAACCGCCTCAGGCAGCCAAGCCTATACTAGACACACCCCTAATCAACCACAATCCCGATGCCTACAAAAAACCCAATACGACAATACAATATCCCCATGTCACACCCTGGCCTGAACAAATAATTAAAGAAAACACAAAATACTAAGACCAAGGCGTGACATCGACGGAATTAATCTAACAAAAGGACCATTTGTGATGTTTATGGGACATATTGGAGTGCCAACAAAAGAAGCCCGTCAAAGGTAATTATACACTGCTCAAAAGAATCAAGGGAACACACTAAAATAACACATCCTAGATCTGAATGAATGAAATATTCTTATTAAATATTTTTTTCTTCACATAGTTGAATGTGCTGACAACAAAATCACACAAAAATGATCAATGGAAATCAAATGTATCAACCCATGGAGGTCTGGAGTCACACTCAAAATTAAAATGGAGAACCACACTACAGGCTGATCCAACTTTTATGTAATGTCCTTAAAACAAGTCAAAATGAGGCTCAGTAGTGTGTGTGGCCTCCACGTGCCTGTATGACCTCCCTACAACGCCTGGGCATGCTCCTGATGAGGTGGCGGGAGGTCTCCTGAGGGATCTCCTCCCAGACCTGGACTAAAGCATCCGCCAACTCCTGGACAGTCTGTGGTGCAACGTGGCGTTGGTGGATGGAGCGAGACATGATGTCCCAGATGTGCTCAATTGGATTCAGGTCTGGGGAACGGGCGGGCCAGTCCATAGCATCAATGCCTTCCTCTTGCAGGAACTGCTGACACCCTCCAGCCACATGAGGTCTAGCATTGTCTTGCATTAGGAGGAACCCAGGGCCAACCGCACCAGCATATGGTCTCACAAGGGGTCTGAGGATCTCATCTCGGTACCTAATGGCAGTCATGCTGGAGGATGTTGCAGGCAGCAGAACGTTCTCCACCTCGTCTCCAGACTCTGTCACGTCTGTCACATGTGCTCAGTGTGAACCTGCTTTCATCTGTGAAGAGCACATGGCGCCAGTGGTGAATTTGCCAATCTTGGTGTTCTCTGGCAAATGCCAAACGTCCTGCACGGTGTTGGGCTGTAAGCACAACCCCCACCTGTGGACGTCTGGCCCTCATACCACCCTCATGGAGTCTGTTTCTGACCGTTTGAGCAGACACATGCACATTTGTGGCCTGCTGGAGGTCATTTTGCAGGGCTCTGGCAGTGCTCCTCCTGCTCTTCCTTGCACAAAGGTGGAGGTAGCGGTCCTGCTGCTGGGTTGTTGCCCTCCTACGGCCTCCTCCACGTCTCCTGATGTACTGGCCTCTCTGCTGGTAGCGCCTCCATGCTCTGGACACTAAGCTGACAGACACAGCAAACCTTCTTGCCACAGCTCGCATTGATGTGCCATCCTGGATGAGCTGCACTACCTGAGCCACTTGTGTGGGTTGTAGACTCCGTCTCATGCTACCACTAGAGTGAAAGCACCGCCAGCATTCAAAAGTGACCAAAGCATCAGCCAGGAAGCATAGGAACTGAGAAGTGGTCTGTGGTCACCACCTGCAGAACCAATCCTTTATTGGGGGTGTCTTGCTATATTGCCTATAATTTCCACCTGTTGTGGTCCTGTGTAGCTCAGTTGGTAGAGCATGGCGCTTGTAACGCCAGGGTAGTGGGTTCGATCCCCGGGACCACCCATACGTAGAATGTATGCACACATGACTGTAAGTCGCTTTGGATAAAAGCAAAAGCGTCTGCTAAATGGCATATATTATTATTATTATTATTATTTATTATTATATTATTATTCCATTTGCACAACAGCATGTGAAATGTATTGTCAATCAGTGTTGCTTCCTAAGTGGACAGTTTGATTTCACTGAAGTGTGATTGAATTGGAGTTACATTGTGGTTTTTAAGTGTTCACTTTATATTTTTGAGCAGTGTATTTTTATTTCTGTGTTTTGTGTCACGACTGCATGGTTGAAATATGCTATTCACTCTTTGTTTACTGAGGTGCTATCCTCAGATAATAGCAGTGTTTGCTTTCGCCCAAAAAGCCTTTTTAAAATCTGACATGTTGGCTGGATTCCCAACAAGTGTAGCTTTAATTTGCTATCTAGCATGTGTGATTTAATGAAAGTTAGATTTTTATAGTCATTTATTTGAATTTGGCACTCTGCATTTTACCTGGCTTTTGGCCAGGTGGGACGCTAGTGTCCCACATATCCCAGAGAGGTTTTAACAGTCTGATGGCCTTGTGATAGAAGCTGTTTGTCAGTCTCTTGGTCCCAGCTTTGATGCACCTGTACTGACCTAGCCTTCTGGATAAAAGCGGGCTGAACAGGCAGTGGCTTGGTTGGTTGTTGTCCTTGATCCTTTTGGCCTTCCTGTGACATCGGGTGGTGTAGGTGTCCTGGAGGGCAGGTAGTTTGCCCCCGGTGATGCGTTGTGCAGAACTCACCACCATCTGGAGAGCATTAGGGTTATGGGCGGAGCAGATACCTTCCCCACAGGATGTTCTCGATTGTGCATCTGTAAAAGTTTGTGAGTGTTTTCTGTGACAAGCCAAATTTCTTCAGCCTCTTGAGGTTGAAGAGGCAATGTTGAGATGTTGGGTCAGACATAACGTTTTCCTTAATGGCCAAAAAGCTCCATTTTAGTCTCATCTGACCAGAGTACCTTCTTCCATATGTTTGGGGACTCTCCCACATGCCATTTGGCGAACACCAAAGTGTTTTCTTGTTTTTTTTTATTTTTAAGAAGTGGCATTTTTTGCTGGCCACTCTTCCATAAAGCCCAGCTCTGTGGAGTGTACAGCTTAAAGTGGTCATATGGACAGATACTCCAATCTCCGCTGTGGAGCTTGCAGCTCCTTCAAGGTTATCTTTGGTCTTTATCTTGCCTCTCTGATTAATGCCCTCCTTGCCTGCTCCATGAGTTTTTGGTGGGCGACCCTCTCTTGGCAGGCTTGATGTGCTGCCATATTATTTGCATTTTTTAATAATGGATTTAATGGTGCTCCGTGGGATGTTCAAAGTTTCTGATATTTTTTTATAACTCAACACTGATCTGTACTTCTCCGCAACTTTGTCCCTGACCTGTTTGGAGAGCTCCTTGGTCTTTGTGGTGCCACTTGCTTGGTGGTGTCCCTTGCATACAGGAAGGGCACTTTTTGGCATTTGCTGTATGATCCATATTGGATCATATTGAAACTCCATATTGCAAATGTACGGTCCCTTACTAGACGTCTGCGAATGTTTGTTAAATTCGCAGACGGTGCCGGGCGGACATTCAGTTTCCTTTTTATTAAAAAAAATTCCAAAGTCCCGGTAAATTCCACCAGATGGAAATCTTATTGCAAATGTACAAAACATCACCAATCATGACATGGCCATTTCTCCTAAACGCAAAAGACTTCGAAGACTAAACTTGGTGAGCATAGGATTGGACGAATGGGCTGGTGGAGGCCTCAACGCTTTTTGAGTTAAGGCCATTTTTCTGGGATTGAAGGTCAAAAACGAAAATAGAGCGCTAATTTAACCGCTTCACATCCATGTACATGAACCTGTGGAGTCAGGAAAAAAAGAACCAACCATTTATCTATCGTAATTTTAAGAGAAATCCTACAATGTACAATTGGTGATGCTCGAAGAAATGTGTTTTTTTCCCCGAAAAAAATACAGATCCAGTTGCGGCATGTTCAGAGGAATCCGTTATTAAGGTGGGTTTCGGGGATTTCTGGGATTTTCTGAAATCACACACACTCATTCAACACCTCTGTATATCAGTCAGTTCTAATCGTAAAAACTTAAACGTCAAAATTCTGTAAGAGCCTACCCCAAGGAGGATATGTGTTCACTTTCAGCTTCCTGTTTCAACCGGAAGTGCCTTAAATTGTGGTCATAGGGGCTGTTTCGAAGGGTTAAAAAGGTCAGATCGTTCCAAAACTTCGTATGTGTGATTAGGCAACCCTCCTGAACTGTAAATCAGTCATTTCTCCCAACAGGTGTCAAATAAAAAACTCTCTCACACAAACACATACACACATAAAGGATGGAGTGACACAGTGTGGGGCTTAAAGACACACAGAGCCTGCAATTGCATTACCATAATCTCCAGGCTGTGCCAAGTTCAACGAGATGCCCCGCTTGACCATAGCTTGCTTGGTTTCAGCGCAGCGATCGTGAAAATAAGTAGGCCCATAATGAAGCCTGGCCCTAAATTTCAGGTGCTTTTGGGTGACCGCGGGAGAACCGTTAGGGTTAGAAGCACAATTCGAACTCAGGAATGTTCCTGATGTCCTCCCGATCTGTGGCATTAACCCTTAACAGTGAAAAGAAGGTGTTTACATCAAACAGTTTGCAATGACTTCTCTCCCCATATGAATACATTGATTGCACCCCTAAATTTAACCTGAAGCCTATGTGGGCTATGAATTTCTTATGAACCTGTCTTCAATGACTATGTATTAGGCCACTATGAGGTCTACCTGTGTTGATTTTAAGCTTTCTGAAGCAACCAGAAGTGGTTAAATTCACCATAAAGTTGTTTTGATACATCCAACCTGCAGTTTGTGAAAACACTGCATTCAACCCTGTGTAAAAAAGTCAATTCTTAATGTAAAGACCTTAAACATCAAAATTCTGTAAGAGCCTACCCCAAGGAGGATATGTGTTCACTTTCAGCTTCCTGTGTCAACTGGAAGTGCCTTAAATTGTGGTCATAGGGGCTGTTTCGAAGGGTTAAAAAGGTCAGATCTTTCCAAAACTTTAAATGTGTGATCAGGCAATCCTCATGAACTGTAAATCAGTCATTTCTCCCATCAGATTTCCAAGAAAAACTCACACACACAGCAAGGATGGAGAAACACACAGAGCCTGTAATATTTACCTTTGTTCGAACTATCAAATAACCGTCAGACCTAGAGCTCTGAAACTTTAGAAATTTGTTCCAAATCTCAAGTCGATAGTACACGGGGAGTTATGTGGCTCTAGAATGTTCTCAGATTGAGAAACAGCCTCATACATTTGCAATAACTTCAATTAATTTTGTCCATCACGAAAATGACGACATTTAAAAAAGTCCCAGAGTCACAAGACTAAGTGCATTGAAACTGCTTTGGCCCATAAAGACGGACCCCAAAGTTTCTGTCCGATAGCTCATTCAAGGACCCCATAGCAATGTGAATTTTCAGCACCAATTAAGGTCATTGCTCAGGCACTGAATGACCTATCGAGCTGAAACTCAGGATTCGGGGTCACCTCAGCTAGGCCTACACATAATGTCAGAACTGGACCCACAGCTAAAACGTAGAACAATTATATATTTTAAAAACAACCTGAGGATCTATTGTAAAAAACGTTTGACATGTTTCTGTGGACATAATGGAAATTATTTGGAATTTTCATCTGCGTTGTGGTGACCGCTATTTCCTGTGGATTTCTGAACATAGCACGACAAACAAACAGAGGTATTTTGGATATATCAATCATCTTTATGGAACAAATGGAACATTTGTTGTGTAACTGGGAGTCTCGTGAGTGAAAACATTGGATGTTTTGTCCGCCAAAAAAAAGGCTCCCAACTTCTGCTCTCCTGCGCCTGACTCCCTTACAGCCAGTTGCACATACCTAACACCAACACCATCACACCTCCTCCATGCTTCACAGTGGGAATCACACATGCAGAGATCATCCGTTCATCTACTCTGTTTCTCACAAAGACATGGTGGTTGGAACCAAAAATCTTACATTTGGACTCATCAGACCAATGACAGATTTCCACAATCTAATGTTCATTGCTCATGTTTCCTTGACCAAGCAAGTCTCTTCTTATTATTGATGTCCTTTAGTAGAGAATTATTTACAGCAATTTGACTTTAAAGGCCTGATTCACCCAGTCTCCTCTCAACAGTTGATGTTGAGATGTGTCTGTTACTTGAACTCTGTGAAGCATTTATTTGGACTGCAACTTCTGAGGTTTAAAACCTCTTAATACTAGCAATCCCGGATCGTAAGTATAGCCTCAAGCTCATTACCATAACGCAACCTTAACTATTCATGAAAATCGCAAATGAAATGAAATAAATATGCTTGCTCTCAAGCTTAGCCTTTTGTTAACAACACTGTCATCTCAGATTTTCAAAATATGCTTTTCAACCATAGCAAAACAAGCATTTGTGTAAGAGTATTGATAGTTAACATAGCATTAAGCCTAGCATTCAGCGGGCAACATTTTCACAAAAACAAGAAAAGCATTCAAATAAAATCCTTTACCTTTGAAGAACTTTGGATGTTTTCAATGAGGAGACTCTCAGTTAGATTGCAAATGTTCAGTTTTTCCTAAAAGATTCTTTGTGAAGGAGAAATCGCTCCGTTTTGTTCATCACATTTGGCTACCAAAAAACCAAGAAAATTCAGTCATCAAAACGCCAAACTTTTTCAAAATTAACTCCATAATATCGACTGAAAAATGGCAAACGTTGTTTAGAATCAATCCTCAAGGTGTTTTTCACATATCTCTTCGATGATATATCGTTCGTGGAAGTTTGGTTTCTCCTCTGAATCACATGGAAGAATACTTGCAGCTGGAGATTACGCACCAATTTCGACGCAGGACACCAGGCGGACACCTGGTAAATGTAGTCTCTTATGGTCAATCTTCCAATGATATGCCTACAAATACGTCACAATGCTGCAGACACCTTGGGGAAATGGCAGAAAGTGTAGGCTCGTTCCGGGCGCATTCACAGCCATATAAGGAGACATTGGAAAACAGCGCCTCAAAAATTTAGCTCACTTCCTATTTGAAGTTTCACCTTGGTTTTGCCTGTAGCATCAGTTCTGTGGCACTCACAGATAATATCTTTGCAGTTTTGGAAACGTCAAACTGTTTTTTTCCAAAGCTGTCAATTATATGCATAATCGAGCATCTTTTCGTGACAAACTATCTTGTTTAATATGGGAACGTTTTTCAGCCAAAAATGAAATACTGCCCCTAGAGTCTCAAGAGGTTTTAACTAAGGAACTTATCCTCTGCAGCAGAGAACTCTGGGTCTGCCTTTCCTGTAGTGGTGGTCCTCCTGAGAGCCAGTTTAATCATAATAGCGCTTGATGATTTTTGTGACTGCACTTGAAGAAACTTTCAAAGTTCTTGAAATTTTGCGGATTGACTGACCTTCATGTCTTATAGTAATTATGGACTGTCATTTCTCTTTGCTTATTTGAGCTGTTCTTGCCATAATATGGACTTTGTCTTTTACCAAATAGGGCTATCTTCTGTATACCACCTCTACCTTGTCACAACACAACTGTTTGGCTCAAATGCATTAAGAAGGAAATCAATTCCACAAATTAACAATGAACAAGGCACACCTGTTAATTGAAATGCATTCCAGGTGATTACCTCATGAAGTTGGTTGAGAAAATGCCAAGAGTGTGCGAAGAATGTATGCACACATGACTGTAAGTCGCTTTGGATAAAAGCGTCTGCTAAATGGCATATATTATTATATTATTATATTAAACTGTCATGAAGGCAAAGGGTGGCTACTTTGAAGAAACTCAAATAAAATATATTTGTATTTGTTTAACAGTTTTTTAGTTACAATATGATTCCATATGTGCTATTTCATAGTTTTGATGTCCTCACTATTATTCTACAATGTAGAATATAGTTAAAATAAATAAAAACCCTTGAATGAGCTGGTATGTCCAAACTTTTGACTGGTACCCTATTTCTTTACTGTACAACATCCATCTATTTAGTCAAATTATATTAGTAATATATTGCTTATTCATGGACATTGCATTCATTGAGACTAACCCTTCTAGCTATTTAAATCTTATACCGCCCCTTACTCAGCGAGATGTCTGGGAGTACAAAATCATTATTTCAGCTTCCAACATAAACCTTGACCCTAACACTGGTCTTACCTAACAACCCACAGTATGAGTCAAAAACAGAACATTATCTGTGTGTATGCAGACACACAGGGTGGACTGCAACAACTGGGCCCATAATGTGATATACAGTATTCAATACCACGACACCTGGTACAGCTTTCCCAGAATCCACTGAGCCATCTGATAGCCAATTAGAGAGAGTACAGTTGGCTGCTCCTGTTCCATACTAACCACCTCAATAATAGACACTTTTCATAATGTGGTTGTGTAATACGTCTGTGACTGTGTGTAATGTAATGGCTGCAGGACGGTCGCTATCACACTGTCGGACAACTGGATTAGATTGGTGATCTTCATACTGTGATGTAATTAAGTGTTGTAAGGTCAGTTTTGGGTCAGATGAGGTGGTGTAATGTTATGGTTTTAGACTAGACTGTAACCCATCATAACATTCTATTGTAAGACATTGTCTTATGGAAGTGTTTACTTTCCTAGTGTGAATTTGTAAATACAATGGCACGCTGGTAGGGTTGTATGTTTTCATGGAAATAGATTGTGTGTGTGTGTGTGTGCGTGCGCATGTATGCATGTGTGTGCATGAGTTTGCTTGCCTGCTTCTCTGCTAATGTGTGTTTTTGTAGTTAGTCATGTCTGGGACACATTGCCCTTCTCTGACCTTGGAAGGGTGCAACACTGGCCACAGCTCTTAAAACCTACCAATAAATCCTCATTATAATGACACACACGCACACACACTGTTTACCACTCACCCAATTCACAGCCTACTGTATAGAGAGGTCAGGTCCATCAAATAAACATACATACACAATCACCATAACACACTCTGTTTCTGTAAATGAGTCAATCAAAGCAATCGACTCAGAGAGAGTCACAATGTGCTGCATTATCGATGTTCAATAAGCAATTTCACTGTGTTTTTATGATGGCTTATTATAATGTAGCCGGAGGGGAGTTGCTACGGTACCTGCATGTATCGTAAGGATAGTCAATTGTTCTCTCTCTAACAAACTTGACTGGCCTCTCCCTGACCATGAGAGTTTTGGCATCAACATTAAGTAGATATTTAGGAAGAGCTTTTAGTTGAAGTTATAGGACATTTTTTTTATTAGATAACAGGTAGTGTGCTGTTATCTAATAAAGTTCAAGAAAGGTATAAACGTTGCCACATTAAAACGCTGGAGCAGCTACACAGTGTACTTGAATTCTGCTCTCTTTTCAAATAATTTATTTAGACCATACTACTAGGCAAAAAACTCTCAGCTTTCTAATTGCGCTAACTCCGACCTTTACATCAGCACTTGATTAATGCTACGTCTGCTCAACCAATCAGAACTCTCCGTGTTCCAGGCCCAAAGGACCCAGGGGTCTATCTTGTTTATTCACCTCTCGTACTGACGGCGCTGAGAGGCTCCAGTTCCACAGTGTTTTGTATTGCAGCCCTGACTGAGTGGAGACTAAGAGCCGCGATTTAGCGATTTAGTACGTTTATCCACTTCCTCCCTGTGTTTGCATTCAGTTCTTTGAGGAGGGAACCTTTTCGGTAAATATTGACTGTGACAGTACTTCCGGGTTGGAGCGAGTGGTCGCATCGGCACTTCGCTCCCGCGGGTAGTATAA
This sequence comes from Oncorhynchus gorbuscha, assembly GCF_021184085.1. Taxonomy (NCBI): domain Eukaryota; kingdom Metazoa; phylum Chordata; class Actinopteri; order Salmoniformes; family Salmonidae; genus Oncorhynchus; species Oncorhynchus gorbuscha. The sequence goes on along the minus strand of NC_060176.1, from coordinate 29,148,502 downwards.
CTTTTTCATTACATTTCATTACATTTCATTATAGCACAACGGTTTGATTTGTCTAATCTTAGCAATTTCTTCTCAGCTAGCTACATAGCCGCCTTTGTATCAAAGATAATTGCGTAATTATCGTATTTCGCCGTCCTAACGTAGTCTTCACTAGCCAGCTAGCTAACGTCCACTGATTAGCTGCACTGGAGAAACTATTACACTCAACTGAACGACTTGATTAGTGTAGTGTTAGCTAGCTACATAGCTGTCTTTGCTGTCTTCGTATCTTCGTATCCAAGATAATTGTGTTGTTTAGGTTTAGAGTGTGTAGTCTTAGAGTGATTATCTTAATTTACCGAGGTTAGCTAGCCAGCTATTTGTCGTCCTTAACGTAGGAGACTCTGCTAGCTAGCCAACGCTAGCCAACGTCTTCTGAATAGAACTCAACAACCCGGTCGCATTCACAGGTAGTATCACATTTTCACTTCATTTCATTACAGTACAACGGTTTGATTTGTTTGATCGTAGCTAGCTACATAGCTAGCTACATAGCCGTCTTTGTATCAAAGATAATTGTGTAGTCTAGAGCGATTTTCTAGGTTAGCTAGCCAGCTATTGTCGTTCTTTTAACGCAACGTAACGTAAACAACACTGCTAGCTAGCCAGCTAGCCCCCGAATAGCAACACTGCAGAAACTATTACACTCAACGGAATGACTTGATTAGTGTAGTGTCAACAACGCACCCACTGCCAGCTAGCCTACTTCAGCAGTACTGTATCATTTGAATCATTTTAGTCAATAAGATTCTTGCTACGTAAGCTTAACTTTCTGAACATTCGAGACGTGTAGTCCACTTGTCATTCCAATCTCCTTGCATTAGCGTAGCCTCTTCTGTAGCCTGTCAACTATGTGTCTGTCTATCCCTGTTCTCTCCTCTCTGCACAGACCATACAAACGCTCCACACCGCGTGGCCGCTGCCACCCTAATCTGGTCTCCGGTAGCCTCTGTAACTGCCGATCTGCAGCCAACAAGGCAGAGTTCATCTCAGCCTATGCCTCCCTCCAGTCCCTCGACTTCTTGGCACTGACAGAAACATGGATCACCACAGATAACACTGCTACTCCTACTGCTCTCTCTTCGTCCGCCCACGTGTTCTCGCACACCCCGAGAGCTTCTGGTCAGCGGGGTGGTGGCATCGGGATCCTTATCTCTCCCAAGTGGTCATTCTCTCTTTCTCCTCTTACCCATCTGTCTATCGCCTCCTTTGAATTTCATGCTGTCACAGTTACCAGCCCTTTCAAGCTTAACATCCTTATCATTTATCGCCCTCCAGGTCCCCTCGGAGAGTTCATCAATGAGCTTGATGCCTTGATAAGCTCCTTTCCTGAGGACGGCTCACCTCTCACAGTTCTGGGCGACTTTAACCTCCCCACGTCTACCTTTGACTCATACCTCTCTGCCTCCTTCTTTCCACTCCTCTCCTCTTTTGACCTCACCCTCTCACCTTCCCCCCCCCTACTCACAAGGCAGGCAATACGCTCGACCTCATCTTTACTAGATGCTGTTTTTCCACTAACCTCATTGCAACTCCCCCTCCAAGTTTCCGACCACTACCTTGTATCCTTTTCCCTCTCGCTCTCATCCAACACTTCCCACACTGCCCCTACTCGGATGGTATCGCGCCGTCCCAACCTTCGCTCTCTCTCCCCCGATACTCTCTCCCATCCTATCATCTCTTCCCTCTGCTCAAACCTTCTCCAACCTATCTCCTGATTCTGCCTCCTCAACCCTCCTCTCCTCCCTCTCTGCATCCTTTGACTCTCTATGTCCCCTATCCTCCAGGCCGGCTCGGTCCTCCCCTCCCGCTCCGTGGCTCGATGACTCATTGCGAGCTCACAGAACAGGGCTCCGGGCAGCCGAGCGATGGAGGAAAACTCGCCTCCCTGCGGACCTGGCATCCTTTCACTCCCTCCTCTCTACATTTTCCTCCTCTGTCTCTGCTGCTAAAGCCACTTTCTAAAACGCTAAATTCCAAGCATCTGCCTCTAACCCTAGGAAGCTCTTTGCCACCTTCTCCTCCCTCCTGAATCCTCCTCCCCCCCTCCTCCCTCTCTGCAGATGACTTCGTCAACCATTTTGAAAAGAAGGTCGACGACATCCGATCCTCGTTTGCTAAGTCAAACGACACCGCTGGTTCTGCTCACACTGCCCTACCCTGTGCTCTGACCTCTTTCTCCCTCTCTCTCCAGATGAAATCTCGCGTCTTTTGATGGCCGGCCGCCCAACAACCTGCCCGCTTGACCCTATCCCCTCCTCTCTTCTCCAGACCATTTCCGGAGACCTTCTCCCTTACCTCACCTCGCTCATCAACTCATCCCTGACCGCTGGCTACGTCCCTTCCGTCTTCAAGAGAGCGAGAGTTGCACCCCTTCTGAAAAAACCTACACTCGATCCCTCCGATGTCAACAATTACAGACCAGTATCCCTTCTTTCTTTTCTCTCCAAAACTCTTGAACGTGCCGTCCTTGGCCAGCTCTCCCGCTATCTCTCTCTGAATGACCTTCTTGATCCAAATCAGTCAGGTTTCAAGACTAGTCATTCAACTGAGACTGCTCTCCTCTGTATCACGGAGGCGCTCCGCACTGCTAAAGCTAACTCTCTCTCCTCTGCTCTCATCCTTCTAGATCTATCGGCTGCCTTCGATACTGTGAACCATCAGATCCTCCTCTCCACCCTCTCCGAGTTGGGCATCTCCGGTGCGGGCCCACGCTTGGATTGCGTCCTACCTGACAGGTCGCTCCTACCAGGTGGCGTGGCGAGAATCTGTCTCCTCACCACGCGCTCTCACCACTGGTGTCCCCCAGGGCTCTGTTCTTGGCCCTCTCCTATTCTCGCTATACACCAAGTCACTTGGCTCTGTCATAACCTCACATGGTCTCTCCTATCATTGCTATGCAGACGACACACAATTAATCTTCTCCTTTCCCCCTTCTGATGACCAGGTGGCGAATCGCATCTCTGCATGTCTGGCAGACATATCAGTGTGGATGACGGATCACCACCTCAAACTGAACCTCGGCAAGACGGAGCTGCTCTTCCTCCCGGGGAAGGACTGCCCGTTCCATGATCTCGCCATCACGGTTGACAACTCCATTGTGTCCTCCTCCCAGAGCGCCAAGAACCTTGGCGTGATCCTGGACAACACCCTGTCGTTCTCAACCAACATCAAGGCGGTGGCCCGTTCCTGTAGGTTCATGCTCTACAACATCCGCAGAGTACGACCCTGCCTCACACAGGAAGCAGCGCAGGTCCTAATCCAGGCACTTGTCATCTCCGGTCTGGATTACTGCAACTCGCTGTTGGCTGGGCTCCCTGCCTGTGCCATTAAACCCCCTTCAACTCATCCAGAACGCCGCAGCCCGTCTGGTGTTCAACCTTCCCAAGTTCTCTCACGTCACCCCGCTCCTCCGTTCTCTCCACTGGCTTCCAGTGGAAGCTCGCATCCGCTACAAGACCATGGTGCTTGCCTACGGAGCTGTGAGGGGAACGGCACCTCAGTACCTCCAGGCTCTGATCAGGCCCTACACCCAAATAAGGGCACTGCGTTCATCCACCTCTGGCCTGCTCGCCTCCCTACCACTGAGGAAGTACAGCTCCCGCTCAGCCCACTCAAAACTGTTCGCTGCTCTGGCCCCCCAATGGTGGAACAAACTCCCTCACGACGCCAGGACAGTGGAGTCAATCACCACCTTCCGGAGACACCTGAAACCCCACCTCTTTAAGGAATACCTAGGATAGGATAAGTAATCCCTCTCACCCCCCCCCTAAGATTTAGATGCACTATTGTAAAGTGACTGTTCCACTGGATGTCATAAGGTGAATGCACCAATTTGTAAGTCACTCTGGATAAGAGCGTCTGCTAAATTACTTAAATGTAAATGTAAATGTAACAGGGTGAGGTTGGGGTGGTGTATGGTATGTGTGCATGTGTGTGTGTGTGTGCGCGTGCATGAAGGTGTGTGAGCTGTTCCTCTGTGGGGTTTTCTAAGGTGTAGTAAGGGTGTGATATACCTGTTTCTGTCATACCCTACACCGCAGTGGAAACAGATAAAAAATAAACAGGTATTTTTTGTTACTTTGTTCTGCTGATAAGAATACACTTGTCATTTTCCTTCTACTTTCCTCTTTCTCCCTCTCTTTTTCTCTCCTTCTTGCTCAATTTGGAGTGAGAGTGCACATTCTAAACTGCTGATGTATACGAAATGCTAAATATCTCAGTGCTCCTGAGGGTAAGAGGGGGCTGGAGTTTGGGTTGCAGCTGTGATAAGACAGTTCATCTTATCTCAGCTCGACACAGTGCACTTACAATGTGGTACACTTGGCTGTGGGGGAGAGAGGAAAGGATCACAGACTGTATAGGTAGAAATCAGCATCAACTACTGATCCAAGGTCAGAAGATCCTACCCCAGCCCTAATCTTTACCAAAGGCATCATTAGGCCTGTTTTTGATCCAGCCACAAATTCAGAAATTTGTGTTCACAAATTCACAAATTCCTTTTTTTCAGACTTTTCCAAATTGTGTTATGTTACAGACTTATTCTAAAATGGATTAAACCGTTTTTTTGCCTCATCAATCTACACAAAATACACCATAATGACAAAGCAAAAACAGGTTTTTAGACATTTTTGCAAGTGTATTAAAAATAAACTGAAATGTCACATTTAGATTAGTATTCATACCCTTTTGTCAGTACTTTGTTGAAGTACCTTTGGCAGAGATTGCAGCCTCAAGTCTTATTGGGTATGACACAACAAGCTTGGCACACCTGTATTTGGGGAGTTTCTCCCATTGATCTCTGCAGATCCTCTCAAGCTCTGTCAGGTTGGATGGGGAGCATTGCTGCACAGCTTTTTTCAGGTTTCTCCAGAGATGTTCGATTGGGTTCAAGTCCTGTCTCTGGCTGGGTCACTTTAGGACATTCAGAGACCTGTACCGAAGCCACTCCTGTGTTGTCTTGGCTGTGTGCTTAGGTTCGTTGTGCTGTTGCAAAGTGAACCTTTGTCGCAGTCTGAGGTCTTGAGCGCTCCGGAGACGGTTTTTATCACGGATCTCTTTGTACTTTGCTCTGTTCAGAACCGTGCGCCAAGGGAAGATGGCCCTCCAACCTGCAGCCATTTTCTACGGTTATATATGTGTATCTTATTGCCCATTTTACGATCGTCCTGGGCTTAAATCGGAGGGCATGCTGTCCGGTCCTCTGGCAGTCTCTATGGGGGTGCCACAGGGTTCAATTCTCGGGCCGACTCTTTTCTCTGTATATATCAATGATGTTGCTCTTGCTGCAGGCGATTCCCTGATCCACCTCTATGCAGACGACACCATTCTATATACGTTCGGCCCGTCATTGGACACTGTGCTATCTACATTTACATTTTACATTTAAGTCATTTAGCAGACGCTCTTATCCAGAGCGACTTACAAATTGGTGCATTCACCTTATGACATCCAGTGGAACAGTCACTTTACAATAGTGCATCTAAATCTTAAAGGGGCGGGGGGGGGGAATACTTATCCTATCCTAGGTATTCCTTAAAGAGGTGGGGTTTCAGGTGTAACCTCCAAACGAGCTTCAATGCCATACAACACTCCTTCCGTGGCCTCCGACCGCTCTTAAACGCTAGTAAAACCAAATGCATGCTTTTCAACCGATCACTGCCTGCACCCGCATGCCCGACTAGCATCACCACACTGGATGGTTCCGACCTTGAATATGTGGACACCTATAAGTACCTAGGTGTCTGGCTATACTGCAAACTCTCCTTCCAGACCCATATCAAACATCTCCAATCGAAAATCAAATCAAGAGTCGGCTTTCTATTCCGCAACAAAGCCTCCTTCACTCACGCTGCCAAGCTTACCCTAGTAAAACTGACTATCTTACCGATCCTCGACTTCGGCGATGTCATCTACAAAATTGCTTCCAACACTCTACTCAGCAAATTGGATGCAGTTTATCACAGTGCCATCTGTTTTGTCGCTAAAGCACCTTATACTACCCACCACTGCGACTTGTATGCTCTAGTCGGCTGGCCCTCGCTACATATTCGTCGCCAGACCCACTGGCTCCAGGTCATCTACAAGGCCATGCTAGGTAAAGCTCCGCCTTATCTCAGCTCACTGGTCACGATGGCAACACCCATCCGTAGCACGCGCTCCAGCAGGTGTATCTCACTGATTATCCCTAAAGCCAACACATCATTTGGCTGCCTTTCGTTCCAGTACTCTGCTGCCTGTGACTGGAACGAATTGCAAAAATCGCTGAAGTTGGAGACTTTTATCTCCCTCACCAACTTCAAACATCAGCTATCTGAGCAGCTAACTGATCGCTGCAGCTGTACATAATCTATTGGTAAATAGCCCACCCATTTTCACCTACCTCATCCCCACAGTTTTTATTTATTTACTTTTCTGCTCTTTTGCACACCAATATCTCTACCTGTACATGATCATCTGATCATTTATCACTCCAGTGTTAATCTGCAATATTGTAATTATTCGCCTACCTCCTCATGCCTTTTGCACACATTGTATATAGACTCCCCTTTTTTTCTACTGTGTTATTGACTTGCTAATTGTTTACTCCATGTGTAACTCTGTGATGTCTGTTCACACTGCTATGCTTTATCTTGGCCAGGTCGCAGTTGCAAATGAGAACTTGTTCTCAACTAGCCTACCTGGTTAAATAAAGGTGAAATAAATAAAATAAAATAAAAATAAAAAACAGATCGAGTCAATCCTTCATCAGATGAAACGCAACATCTCGGCTAAAGTGATTCAATTCATGAATGCATTTTGGAAGTTTTTAATATTGTGATAGTGAAGAGCAAAATTCCTCTCAAGAGAATTAACATTATAGTTACACAAAATGGTAGGCTAATCATACACTTGTACAAAATTGATACATATTTCTTTACCGGAATCTCTAAATGTAAATACTGGCATATCCATCAAATCTCCTTGTGCAGTAGTAGATCTAATTACATTTTGAGAATTCTGAATTAATATCTAAGGGGATTTTGTACAATTATAATGCAGGGATAATTTTAAACTATTTTAAAAGGCATATGTTTATTAAGTACTCTTACTTGTCTCAGAACAGTGTGAAATGGTGCTAAAATAGTTGACCACATGTGGGTAGGCTATTGCTTGTTGGGGGGATATTCACACCTTACAGTAGCCAGCCTATTAAAAAATCTGACTTGTTGGCTGGATTCACAATGAGTGTAGCTTTAATTCAGTACCCTGCATGTGTATTTTAATGAACGTTTGAGTTTTAACGAGTGCTATTAGCATTTAGCGTAGCACATTTGCATTTCCAGATGTCTAGATGGGATGCTTGCGTGTCGGGTAGGAGTAAGAGGTTAACTTCTTCGATATAGGGGGTGCTCTTTTAATTTTTGGATGAAAAACATTCCCGTTTTAAACAAGATATTTTGTCACGAAAACATGCTCGACTATGCATATAATTGACAGCTTTGGAAAGAAAACACTCTGACGTTTCCAAAGCTGCAAAGATATTATCTGTGAGTGCCACAGAACTGATGTTACAGAAAGAACCCAGATAAAAATACAATCAGGAAGTGCCATATTTTTTGAAACAGCCTCATGGCAATGACTCCTTATATGGCTGTGGAGGAGCTAGGAGTCAGCTTACCTTTTCCACGTTTTCCCCAAGGTGTCTGCAGCATTGTGACGTATTTGTAGGTATATCATTGGAAGATTGACCATAAGAGACTACATTTACCAGGTGGTCGCTTGGTGTCCTCGGTCGCAATTATTGCGTAATCTCCAGCTGCAGTATTTTTCAGTTTGCCTCTGATGCCAAACCTACTGCCAGGAATGATTTTTCATCAAATAGAATTGTGAAAAACACCTTGAGGATTGATTCTAAACAACGTTTGCCATGTTTCTGTCGATATTATGGAGCTAATTTGGAAAAAAGTTTGGCGTTGTAAGTGACTGCATTTTTTTTTTCTTGATGAACAAAACGGAGCTATTTCTCTTACACAAAGAATCTTTTTGGAAAAAATGAACATTTGCTATCTAACTGAGAGTCTCGTCATTGAAAATATCCGACGTTCTTCAAAGGTAAATTATTTTATTTGAATGCTTTTCTTGTTTTTGTGAAAATGTTGCCTGCTGAATGCTAGGCTTAATGCTATGCTAGGCTATCAATACTCTTACACAAATGCTTGTGTAGCTTTGGTTAAAGCATATTTTGAAAATCTGAGATGACAGTGTTGTTAACAAAAGGCTAAGCTTGTGTTTCAATATATTTATTTAATTTCATTTGTGATTTTCATGAATAGGAAACTTTGTGTTATGGTAATTAGCTTGAGGCTATGATTACGCTCCCGGTTACGGGATTGCTCGACGCTAGAAGTTAAACTAATCGTTGGACAGCAGATTGGTTCTCGGGAACTCATTAACACGCGTTACTATGTGTTTCGATATTCTCTCTCGATCTCTCTCTCACGCACTTGCTGTCTTGACCTCTGAATGCTCGGCTATGAAAAGCCAACTGAAGTACTTCTAAGGTGCTGACCGGTTGCTCCCTCTATAACCATTGTTTATAATATTTGACCTTGCTGGTCACCATTTTTACATTGTATTCAATTTCCAGTGTGACTATTCAAGCCATCGACTCACTGATGTTTGAAGCAGATGGGAGATCGGCAAATGCAATCTGGAATCTGCTGGCATCATAGCACAACATCCACATCGCTCTAATCACAGTCAGAAGACAGTTGAAGAAACTTGAGTGGACTTATGGAAAGGCTCTGTAAAGACATATTATATACAGTATATACACTACCATTCAAAAGTTTGGGGTCACATGGAAATGTTCTTGTTTTTGAAAGAAAATCATATTTTATGTCCAAAATAACATCAAATGGATCAGAAATACAGTGTAAACATTGTTAATGTTGTAAATGACTATTGTAGCTGGAAACAGCAGATTTTTATGGAATATACACATAGGTGTACAGAGGCCCATTATCAGCAACCATCACTCCTGTGGTCTAATGGCACGTTGTGTTAGCTCATCCAAGTTTATAATTTTAAAAGGCTAATTGATCATTAGAAAACCCTTTTGCAATTATGTTAGCACAGCTGAAAACTGTGCTAAACTGGCCTTCTTTAGACTAATTGCGTATCTGGAGCATCAGCATTTGTGAGATCGATTACAGGCTAAAAATGGCCTGAAACAAAGACCTTTCTTCTGAAACTTATCAGTCTAAACTTGTTCTGAGAAATGAAGGCTATTTCATGCGAGAAATTGCCAAGAAACTGAAGATCTCACACAACACTGTGTACTACTCCCTTCACAGAACAGAGAAAACCAGAATAGAAAGAGGAGTGGGAGGACCCAGTGCACAACTGAGCAAGAGAACAAGTACATTAGAGTGTAGTTCGAGAAACAGACACTTCCAAGTCCTCAACTGTCAGCTTCATTAAATAGTACCCGCAAAACACCCGTGTCAACGTCAACAGTGAAGAGGCGACTCTGGGATACTGGCCTTCTAGGCAGAGGTCCTCTGTCCAGTGTCTGTGTTCTTTTGCCCATCTTAATCTTTTATTTTTATTGGCCAGTCTGAGATATAGCTTTTTTTAAACTCTGCCTAGAAGGTACACTCGGGAGCAGCTTAGTAGAGCAGCTTAGTAATATCATTTACTTCAGGTCCAGGATAGGACATTGTTTTTACACCAGGTACGGTCACATATGTTACCATGGAGCTGCCCAAAATCACAGCAGGCAAGAAGGACGAGGAAATCTGCCCACTCGAATGCTTCACAGGATTCGGTGAACCCTTTATGGTCGGGTGAAACGCAGGATAACTTGAGTCCGTTGCTGCCGGTGCCTGGCACAGGCCTCTGACAGATGGAGGACTCCGCTCGATCCAGAGCAGGGACGGAAGGATGCTGACGTCTGCGGCCGCAGACAAAGGTACCCCCTGCGATGTGCAGGAAGATCAGGCTCCAGGACGACAAAATTATTCATTGTTTGTATCCACTCCGGGCCTCTCATTGGAAGTGTAGACTGCTTTGCGGGAGGCCGCTGTCTGTTGGAGATGCATCCAACAAGTGAGAACGCCGTCCAGCCAATGACGTAGAAATGGTAAACATTCCACTCTGTTTTTTCCCCATTTCTGTAGGTAGGCTGGCTACCTGCATGATCAAGGAAGCCACCTCAAGCATATAATACTCGGCAAGCAAAGAATTGCAGCGTTGAAACGCTGAGTGATCTGTTTTGTTTCGAAACAAAGCGTAGTAGATACTGCTCCTACAGTGCAGGAACCGTTCATTTATTTCTCCAGACAAAGAGGCTTCAACCTGTCTGTTAAGATGGATTCCGGGAAAATAAATAGGGGTCAAAAAAAAGCCTGCCACGCAAAAACATGTTTGGTATTTATATTTAACAATTTTGGTTTCAGTCAAAAATAACAAACTAAGTGTTTCCAGCATATGGTGTTCAGTTGCGCACTCTGATTACAGGAGACAGAAACAGCAACAGTCGACACAGAGAAAGTGATGGACAGAGGCAGGAGAGGGGTGAGCACACAGTAGACTGTATCATTTTAAACTGCTCTATGGATTCTAATTACTTCACAGTGTGTGTGTGAGGGAGATCAGTATGGCTCAGGTCAGAGTCTATGTTTGAAGTTGTTGACTGTTCCAGAGATGTATGTGTTCCAGAGTAGAGAAAATCAGAGTAGCAACTGTGCACCAAATTCATGCAGTTAGCTGTTCAAATCCCTTTTTTTTGCCAGGGGAGAATGCACCCGGACCCCCCCCCCCCCCCCGACTGGCTTTCGGCTAACCTCGACTGTCTTAAAATCTTAGAAACGCCCATGTCTTCATCTCAGCCATAATCTGTATGTGCACACCAGTGGAGGCTCCTCAGTGAATTTCAACAAATTGATTAAAACACACTGTTTTGCAATGAAGGTCTACAGTAGACTCAACAGTGCTCTGTAGGGTAGCATCATGGTGTAGCCGAAGGACAACAAGCTTCCGTCCTCATCTTGATACATTGACTTCAATACAAAACCTAGGAGGCTCTTGGTTCTCACCCCCTTCCATAGACTTACACAATAATTATGACAACTTCTGGAGGACGTCCTCCAAACTATCAGAGCTCTTGCAGCATGAACTGACATGTTGTCCACCCAGTCAAATGATCAGAGTATTAATCTAGTACTGAAAACATAATCTATAGCTAGCTAGCACTGCAGTGCATAACATGTTGTAATTAGCTGACACAAAGAGAGAGAAAGACAATAGTTTCAACAAATTAATTTCTTCAAAAATTTCACTTACTTAGCTAGCTTAGTTACTCAAACACCTGGCCCAAACAGAGGGATGCTATGTTAGCTAGCTGGCTATGACTATCCAACACAACACTGGAACTCTTCCAAGTCAAGGTAAGCGTTTGGTTTTATGAATTTATTGCCACTGGGGACCGCCGGTGTAACTACTTATTAACTATGTACTGTAACGTTACTGCATAATTGTATTTGGTTAACTAACACATTAGTTATATTAGCTATGTTGAATAGGACATTACTTTAGCTAATACAGGGACAACGATGTAGGCTGTATGTAGCAGTTATGACACATTTTTTTCACCTGGTCACATGTTGCTGTGTTGGTCACAAACAAAGGGAGAAGGTGAGAGGGAATACAATTGTACCTTTAAGTAACTAGGCAAGTCAGTTAAGAACAAATTCTTATTTTCAATGACGGCCTAGGAACAGTGGGCTAACTGCCTGTTCAGGGGTAGAACAACAGATTTGTACCTTGTCAGCTCAGGGGTTTGAACTTGCAACCTTTCGGTTACTAGTCCAATGCTCTAACCACTAGGCTACCCTGCAGCCCCAATGTGGCTGCTATGAAAGTGAATTGTGTTTATGCATGATCAAGGGAATATTCACTCCGCTGATTCTGATGAAAACATTTCTTAAACAGAAGCAAACAAACAGGGATAGAAATACATGCATTTGCCATATAGAAACTCTTGTTTGCAATTGTTGTACTAATGATTACACCCTAGATAAGATAGGCAAGAGTGTGCAAGGCAGTTTTGAATGTGTCACTGTCTGTCCATGTGTCACTGTCTGTCATCTCAAATTTTACTCTCAACCTGTGTGCACCTACATTATAAACTTGAATTCATAGGCTAGTTCTTGGCAACCTCGTGATGGGTATATCATGTAGTAGCCTAAACCTATCGATGTCACATTGAGCTGGGTGAATTGAATATGAATAACAGTCATCCAACATGCTGTATTAGAAATAAGGCCATGCTCATGAAAAATACTGTGTCATCCCTCATTTAAAACGGCACTGACCGCCGATGATGCACACACACACTCACACAGACACACACACACACAGAGATAATCATTAGGCATCTTTCAGGCACCATTGAAGTTAGGTCGTCATTGTCTCAAAGAAAGCAACATTCATGTGTTTAGCTTTTGAGTAAGATCAATTATCATCCATGTATAATGACTCGAAGTGCACTTACTGTACATATGCCTAACATCGAAATAAAGAAGAGCTAATGTATACAAAACAATGGAGCCAGTGACTCTGACAGATGAATGCTCCAGATAACCAGCGATGGTCTGAACAGAGGATGTATAGAAATGAGAGAAGGGAAAGCTTTAAGATTTAAAAAAACAGCTCTCAATCTGGTTCAGGGGAAATGGATGTAGATCCAGGGGGAATGCCTGGTTTAATGATGACATAGGTATACATACACCACTATACACTCCATATAGACGCACAAAGGAAGGATGAATTAGTGTGTATCGGCATAAAAACACATCTCTGTGATAAAGCACCGATCCATTCTGCTATTTCTTGTTAAGTGCTCCGAGGGCTGTAGAGTTTTATGGAGAAGACCGAACTGATGTAGAGCACTGTTCATGTGTTTATGTATTCTTTATTTCTAACCAGATGCATCCCACAATAGTTGAAGACTCTATTTTGCCAGCAAGCTGAATAAATGTGCATACACATACACACACTTCACGCCACCCACCACCTGTCTGATGAGATATCCAGGAACAGTTTCACATACCTGATGAGGTGAGATATGAGTGTGAAACCCTACCTATCAAGCAATAGAGAGACAAAGAGAGAGAGAAACATGCACAAAGCCATACAATTACACAGAGACTACACAGACTACACGGAGATATACACACACATACAGAAAACACTCAGCTTGTTAGGTACACCAGCCCGTTCATGAAAAGGGATCACTCCTACAGACAGTGAGTCACGTGTACAGACAGATCCTTGATGAAAACCTGCTCCAGAGCGCTCAGGACAACAGACTGTGGCGAAGGTGCACCTTCCAACAGGACAACAACCCTAAGCACACAGCCAAGACAACGCAGGAGTGGCTTCGTGACACGTTTCTGAATGTCCTTGAGTGGCCCAGCCAGAGCCCGGACTTGAACATCTCTGGAGAGACCAAAAATAGCTGTGCAGCAATGCTCCCCATCCAACCTGACAGAGTTTGAGAGGATCTGCAGAGAAGAATGGGAGAAAATCCCCAAATACAGGTGTGCCAAGCTTGTAGCATCATACCCAAGAAATCTCCAGGTGGTAATCGCTGCCAAATATGCTTCAACAAAGTACTGAGTAAAGGGTATGAATACTTTTAATACATTTGCAAAAATGTCTAAAAACCTGCTTTTGCTTTGTCATTATGTGGTATTGAGTGTAGATAGCCTTATTCTAAAATCTGTAATGTAACAAAATGTGGAAAAAGTCAAGGGGTTTGAATATTTTCAAGATGTACTGTGACTTAGCTTACTTCAATATAATCAATAAATCCTTCATTCATGTCTTTACACAGCATAAGAGTCATTCATGCCTTTAAATACAATCATGCATTTTATTATTATTTATAAGACCAGGTTGGGCAGTTGGGCTCCTCGGTTTCGGGCTAAGAAGGAGAACTCCACCGCAAATGGTCACCACCTTCCGGAGACACCTGAAACCCCACCTCTTTAAGGAATACCTAGGATAGGATAAGTATCCCTCTCACCCCCCCTTTAAGATTTAGATGCACTATTGTAAAGTGACTGTTCCACTCGATGTCATAAGGTGAATGCACCAATTTGTAAGTCGCTCTGGATAAGAGCGTCTGCTAATGACTTAAATGTAAATGTAAATGGTTAAGTATCAGACACCTCAAGCTCCCGGGTACTATCCAATCATATCCACATTGGCATTATCCATGGTTGATCACAATTGGCTTAAAAATCCAAACGTAACACATCTGTAAATTAATTTCCAGCAATATTGCCCCTGTATGTCTGTGTGGTGTCTATAATTTACGTTGTGTAGAAAGGCTGTTTCATGTAGGCGTACACTGGCGAGACGTTTTGATAACCATGTACAGTTGAAGTCGGAAGTTTACATACACCTTAGCCAAATACATTTAAACTCCGTTTTTCACAATTCCTGACATTTAATCTTCGTAAAAATGCCCTGTCTTAGGTCAGTTAGGATCCCCACTTCATTTTAAGAATATGAAATGACAGAATAATAACAAAGGGAATGATTTATTTCAGCTTTTATTTATTTCATCACATTCCCAGCTGGTCAGAAGTTTACGTACACTCAATTCGTATTTGGTAGCATTGCCTTTAAATTGTTTAACTTCGTTCAAATGTTTCAGTTAGCCTTCCAGAAGCTTCCCAAAATATGTTGGGTGAATTTTGGCCCATTCCTCCTGACAGAGCTGGTGTAACTGAGTCAGGTTTGTAGGCCTCCTTGCTCGCACACGCTTTTTCAGTTCTGCCCAGAAATGTTCTATGGGATTGAGGACAGGGCTTTGTGATGGCCTCTCCAATACCTTGACTTTGTTGTCCTTAAGCCATTTTGACACAACTTTTGAAGTATGCTTGGGGTCATTGTCCTTTTGGAAGACCCATTTGCGACCAAGCTTTAACTTCCTGACTGATGTCTTCAGATGTTGCTTCAATATATCCACATCATTTTTAAAGTCTCAACCTTTAAGTCTTTATTGAAGACTCATGTCTTCAGTAGGACCTGTTGTTTTCAACTCTCTAGAGACAGCGGGAGTGGTAGAGATGCTCTGAATGATCGGCTATGAAAGGCCAACTGACATTTACTTCTGAGGTGCTGACTTGTTGCACCCTTGACAACCACTGTGATTATTATTATTTGACCCTGCTGGTCATCTATGAACATTTGAACATCTTCGCCATGTTCTGATATAATCTCTACCCAGCACAGCCAGAAGAGGACTGGACACTCCTCATAGCCTGGTTCCTCTCTAGGTTTCTTCCTAGGTTCTGGCCTTTCTAGGGAGTTTTTCTAGCCACCGTGCTTCTACATCTGCATTACTTGGTATTTGGGGTTTTAGGCTGGGTTTCTGTACAGCACTTTGTGACATCAGCTGATGTGAGAAGGGCTATATAAATACATGTGATTAATTAATTGATTGATTGATTGATTGATTGATTGATTGATTGATTGATCCAGAACGTCACTGGGCAGCTGGGCAGCTCGCATCTGGGTTTCTCTTTGTAGTCCGTAATAGTTTTCAAGCCCTGCCACAACCGACAAGTGTCAGAGCCGGTGTAGTAGGATTCAATCTTAATCCTGTATTGACACTTTGCTTGTTTGATGGTTCATTTGAGGGTATATTGGGATTTATTATAAGCATCCTGATTAGTGTCCCATTCCTTGAAAGCAGCAGCTCTAGCCTTTAGCTCAATGTGGATGTTGCCTGCAATCCATAGCTTCTGGTTGGGATATGTACAATCACTGTGGGGACGACGTCATCGATGCACTTATTGATGAAGCCGATGACTGAGGTGATGTATTCCTCAATGCCATTCGATGAATCCCGGAACAAATTCCAGTCTGTGCTAGCAAAACAGTTCTGTAGTGTAGCATCCGCGTCATCTGACCACTTCCGTAATGCTTTCGCCGAAAAGCATTTTAAAAATATGACTTGTTGGCTGGATTCACAACGAGTGTAGCTTTAATTAAGTACCCTGCATGTGTGTTTTAATGAACATTTGAGTTTTAACGAGTGCTATTAGCATTTAGCGTAGCGCATTTGCATTTCCAGATGTCTAGATGGGACGCATGCGTGTCGGGATCGACGTAAGGAAAACGTTTCTTCCAGTCCACGGTGAGTAATTGCTTTTCTGATGTCCAGAAGTTATTTTCGTCATAAGAGATGATAGCAGCAACATTATGTACACGGTAAGTAAAAAAATAAAAATAGCACAATTGGTTGGGAGAATGTAAAACATCAGCCACGTTATTCGGCGCTAGGTTTGGGTTAAGGTTAAAGTTAGGGTTAGCGTTTAGGGAAAATAGGATTTTGAATAGATTGTTGTTGGCCCCAAAAAAGTGTGTGTGTTTATTATTTGTTAGAAGACCCATGGGGCTGTAAATGTTTTTCAAAATCCTGCTCTCTCAAGAGATAAGAGACGTGCCATCGATAGTAAAACAAATATTCTTATAAGGCTAAAAAATAAATAAGATCAGAATATTCCTGTTTGAATGTACCCTGCTGAGCAAAATCGACTAAATATATACCACCTTTCTGAGCATACCTTTGAATATTTTTCAATGTTTGTTTTTCTCACCAACTTTCCCAAAGCTCTCATCGATACTCGCCTACGGCAAACTCAAGCCTGTCACAGTTCAGGAGCAAATGTGTGTTTAAGGGTGAGTGAACGTGTATGTGTGAGTGTGCGCACGTGTCTTTTGTGCATTCGTGCGCACGTGTCTTTTGTGTATGCGTGCGTGTGCTTGCGTCAGGGATGAGAGAAGTTTTCCATAATTCATGGTAAATTCTGCCTTTCTCTGCAGGAGCCTCTGTTACCCATTGCCACAACATCCCAACATCACAGCCACATGCCATCAAATAAACAAACAAACACGCACACACCACACACACACACACACATATACACGCACACCACACACACACACATATACACACACACAAACATAAAACATCAAACAGACTCCATCTTCCAGGACCCAACTGAGCAGGGACCATCACCATGCCAGGTTTGTGTGTGTTCCGTGTTTCAGATCACAGATCTTTGTTTAGTGGGGGAATATCTTACATATTTACAAGCCTGGTTGGCAGAAACAGGAAAAACAAAGGTTGACATAAATGGAGAGAGACTTTATCTATAGCTGTCTTCTTTAATCCTGGTCATAATTGAATTAGGTGTTTTATTACTGGGCTGGAACAAAAGCCTGCACACTATGAACACAAATCTATAGGCAGATTACTACACATCCTATCCATCAAAAAGGGTTCACCGTAGGATGCATGGACCAGAGTAGCATCCTAGAGCCATCTGATTTTCTACTTCAGTCTAACCTAAAACTTAATTAAATGATGAAACTCAATCAATTCCTTAATCGTGCTGAACCAATATTATCAGGTGGAGAACCCAAACTGAGTGTAAATTAATTTTTGATCCCAGAAAGTCATGTTCACAGTGATAAGCCTATCTCTTCTCCACTGTCCATTTCATCATCAAGCTCAGCCCATCTGTGTCAATCTGTAGTAAGTGTATTTCCACCATCGTGGGTGAAATAACAGGCATATTTACACCCAGGTTAGAGAATACTTATCGATTTCTGATAAGAGCTTGCTGCTCTCTCCAATCGTCTCTCATTCTCACTCTGTTTGCCTTGCCGACGGCGGTGGAGAGAGGGACCAAGGAAGAGAATATGAATATCTTGTGATTATATCGAGCAAGATTGAAAAGAGTGCGAGCTATGGAGGCAAGGGGAATTTGTTGCTGATGCATCGTCTCCGTGAGTGAGATTTGAGTCAATGAATTGAGTTGAGTCTTCTTCGAACTTTCATTTTTGATTAAATGTGATTACTTTCCCTGTTACTTTCTAATGGAGAATTATTTCCCTGTCGGCTGTCTATCCTGAAGTGACAGAAACTTTTCTGATATAATCTCCATGTTTTATTTGTATTTGAGGTAAAATAGATTAAAATAGAAGGAAGCAGACACGCACACAGCATAATCTACACCTACACCAAAGAAGGGGGAGAACCAAAAGAAAGGTGGAGGGAGGGAGGAGAATTTAAACAAAAATAAACTTACACTCAGTAGACAGATTATTAGGTACATCACCCCGTTCACAAAAACGGTTCGCTGCTACAGACAGTGAGTCACATGGCCGTGGCTTGCTATATAAAGCAGGAAGACAGGCATCCAGGTATTCAGTAACTGTTCGATTGAACGTTAGAATGGGAAAAATGAATGACCTAAGCGACTTGGAGTGTGCTTTGACCATCGGTGCCAGACGCGCCGGTTTCAGTATCTCAGAAATGGCTGGCCTCCTGGGTTTTCCACACACGACAGTTCCTAGGGTTTACCGAAAATGGTGCGTCAAACAAAAAAATCCAGTTAGCGGCAGACCTGTGGGCGAAAACAGCTCATTGATGAGAGATTGAAGGAGAATGGCAAGAATCGTGCAAGCTAACAGGTGAGGCACAACAGTGGTGTGGATAACTTCTAATCAGCTAAAAACAAGAAGAATCGTTCCAGTGGGCACGTGATCACCAACACTGGACAATTGAGGAGTGGAAAAACATCACCTGGTCCAACAAATCCCGGTTCCTGTTGCGTCATACTGAGATGGCAAAGTAAGGATTTAGAATCAGCGGCATGAATCCATTGCCCCATTCTGACGGGTGTCAAATATACTGTCTGGTGCAGGTGGTGTAATGGTATGTGGAATGTTTTCATGGCAAGTGTTAGGTCCCTTGATACCAATCGAGCAACGTTTCCATGCTCTGAAGAATTCAGGCTGTTCCGGTGGCAAAGTGGGGTCCGACCCAGTACTAGATGGGTGTACCTAATAAACTGGCCACTGAGTATACCAAACATTAGGAACACCTTCCTAATATTGAGTTGCAACCCCCCCCCAATTCACTGGGGTTAGTGTCGAAAGCATTGTACACTGTACAAGGTGTCGAAAGCATTCCACAGGGATCCAGGCCCAAGTCGACTCCAATAATTCCTACAGTAGTGTCAAGTTGGCTGGATGTCCTTTGGTTAGTCGACCATTCTTGAAACACACAGGAAACTGTTGAGCACACACAGTGTATATTTACAGTCACTTCCGCTGAAGGTTCGTTCTGGTTTGTAATGGCAGCTTTTTGTTTGTGAAGAGTCCAACAGTAGGCCTACTGAAAATGTAAGAGAGTACACCCCCTTCGAGCCGGATCTGACTCCTACTTCTAGCCTTACAGTACGTAGCCACTGAACACGATAGGGGGCAATGAAACTATGGAACCCATTCATTTTCAATGGAAGGAAGTGAAGTGGGTTGGAGGACCGTTGGGCGATACAAACATGGGCGAGGGAGTGTGAACAGGGCGGGACCTAAGTTGAGAAAAGCAAATGTTCAAATACTGCGCAATTGACCAATAAAAGCTCACTATAGCTTAATTCAGGATACCACGGTTTACTGCCCCTTCTGGAGGATTTGGGTACCCATATAAAACAGGATACATTTTTTTCAAAAGTTGCTAATATTTGCATATTAAAAATATTATCGAATAGAAAACACTCTAACAATTCTAAATCCATTTAAATTTTGTCTCTATGTAAAAACAGAAGTGTCAGGGCATGCATTCTCCCAAAATCTCTCTTGTAATGGAAAAAGTTCCCTCTGCTTTGACGTCATATTTAACGCACTTCCCAAAAGGCTACCGCTCTGGGAACAGTTTCTACGTGTTCAGTGTGAAGGCTGCCTTCTATGGGGCTTGTCAGTGTGTGAATCGCGCGCTCACGAGACGTTGAGCGTGCCGAAAGGTCTCGGTCACGCCAAAAAAACAGTGCCCTGAAAGCGCGCTCTGTAGATTTTCTCTCTTTCCCTCAGGATCGATTAAAAGACGTGTGTGTTTCGCTTAGTCCTCACAATTGCTGTAGACCTTTATAACATGTTAAAGCTTAATTATGAACATAGTTTGACAAGTTTACTCGACTTATTATATATACTTTCGAAGTTTTGGTGCGCAATCACTTCAATTTTGACTACATTTTTACCAAAATCAGGCTATTTTGAGAACCGAAAGACGCAGACTTGAAAACTGAACGCTAATTTGGTGAGTATAATCCCTTACAGGTCGTTTGATGGAAGAACAACAAAGGTAAGGGAATATTTAATGTATTAATTTTGGGTTCCTGTCGACTCCAAGATAGAGGAATCATTATGCTACTGTGGGAGCGCCGACTCCATATTATAGTCTAGTGAACGCAAAATGTAACGTTAAAATTAAATGTAACAATGCAATTGCATTTAGAAGAAGTGTATCTTGCTATACATATGTAAAACATGCATATTTAGTCAAAGTTTATGATGTATATTCCTTGTTAGCTGACGTTATCTGCCGGGGCTATCGTCATTTCTCAGGACATTTGGGTAGCATTTTTTGAACGATGCATCATTGTAAACAGAGATTTATGGATATATATAGCATATTATTGAAAAAAATGAATGTACTGTGTAACATGTTATATTACTGTCATCTGATGAAGATTTCAAAAGGTTAGTGAAATGATTTTTTTTTAAATTCTGCCTTTGTTGATTGCATATTTTTTCCTACTTGGCTATGCTAATGAGCTATGTCTGCGGTGGTGGTTTGGCATAAATATGTGCTATGTTTTCGCCGTAAAACATTTTAGAAATCTGACTTGCTGGCTAGATAAACAACTTGTTTATCTTTCATTTGAGCTATTTTACTTGTTAATGTGTGGAGGTCAAATATTTTTAGGAATATTTTTGCGCATTGTGCGTTATGGTAATGAGCTTGCGCTGTAGTCACGCTACCAGCAGAGGAATAAAACTCCCTAAAAGGTTAACAGCCCCTACTGGATTGGCTGTTGATACCTAGCACTACTTAGCATGCTTGCTAGCACCCACTTGAAGTAGACGTTAGCCTGGCCAGGGGCATCATGCACCTGTTATTTTAACAGAGGCACAAAGTACGTTTGGATTACAAAAATTACAGCATCATAATTAATACATAATTAAAGTCACGATATTATCATAAATTGCCAGATTACATTTAAACCAAGTATTTTTCTGCATATCTAAGCATGCCTCTTGAGCTGTCTGTATCCTCCTAAATGGCAGTTATTTTTTAAAGAAACTAAATATGCTTCTTGTCACGCCTTGGTCATTGTATCTTGTGTTTTTGTTATATGTTTGGGTAGGCCAGGGTGTGACATGGGTTTATGTTGTATTTCGTATTGGGGTTTGTATTAATTAGGAGTGTGTATTAGTAGGGGTGTGTCTAGTTAGGCTTGGCTGCCTGAGGCGATTCCTAATTGGAGTCAGCTGATTCTCGTTGTCTCGGATTGGGAACCGTATTTAGGCAGCCTGAGTGCGCGTTGTATTTCGTGGGCGATTGTACCTGTCTTAGTGTTAGTCACCAGATAGGCTGTATTAGTTTCATTCGTTTGTTGTTTTCTTCTTCGTTATTTCATGTACTGTATTAGCTTCATTAAAAGTCATGAGTACCTACACGCTGCATTTCGGTCTGACTTTCTACAAACAACAGACGAACTTCATTACACTTCTCTGCTAAAATCTGGGTAAAAGATTGAAAGGAATGTGAGTCTAAAGTCCTGCAACCTTACCAGCAGGCATGCCAGATAAAATAGTTAAACAAGCTACTCTATAACACTTTACTTGACATACAGCATCATAACACGTTATGACACGGCCATAACCATGTCATAGTATGTCATAACAACTGACATAACTTGTCATAAAACTGTCATGACACATATTTAAACATGTTGTGACACATTGCTTTAGTTTATGGCTGGTTATGACACCTACATGGGTGTCAAACTCACAAAACAAGGCAAAACATTCCAAAACAATATAGCCTACTTGTCAACCGTATGTTTATGTTAAGTAACATGTTCTGAAAATTGACCATATAAAAGTATCATTGTAATTGATCACACATTGATGTCAGACATGCACCTTCCCTAATGCTCTTTTTGACTGATGACTGACATAAGGGCATGTATGTGATAGGCCTATCTGGCTTATATGATTAACCAGAAGGGGACTAGGGTTCCAATTTTGGAACAAATGAATGAAATGTTGCCAAAAGTCAAGTGGATGCGCACCAAAACGTCGAACTTACATATTATATGTCGATTAAACTTGTCAAACTAACTTCATAATAAAGCTTTAACATGTTATAAAGGTGTACAGCAATCGTGAGGACGAACAGAAACGCATGCATTGTATAATCGATCTTGGAAAAAAGACAGGACCTGAGCAGAGCGCGCATAAAAGTGACCTGTTTTTTCGCGTGACTGAAAGGTTTCGGCCTGCCAAAACTCTCGTGAGCGCGCGATTCTCACAATGAGAAGCCCCATTGAAAGCTGAGATTGCGCTGAAGACAGAGAGACTGTTCCCAGACCTGTAACTGCTTGGGAAGGGTGGGGGCGATGACGTCAAAGTTGAGCCAACTTTTCTGATGACAAGAGAGAGTTTGGGAGAATGACTGCCCTGAGAGTTCTGCTTTACATACAGACATAATTTAAACGGTTTTAGAAGCTTTAGAGTGTTTTCTATTCAATAATATTTTTTATTTGCATATATTAGCAACTTTTGACAAAAATAATTATGTTTACTATGGGCACGCAATTACTCCAGCGGGGGCAGTAGACAGCCCTATCCCCAACAGGTTTTAAGATGGTCATAATGGTTCTTGACATTGTCATAAAGTGCATTTTATTAGGCCAAATAAAGTGACATAGGATGGTCATAATGATTTATGACAATGTCATAAAGTGTATTTTCTACTAGTTATTTCAAACATGTTGAAGAAAAAAAACATGATTCATTACGACAAAGGACTTAAGAAGCAAACTTTCAAATGAAAGTAATCTTTTTGGCAGGGAAAAAAGGTGAATAACTAAATGTAGTGACTTTACTTTCATTAATCTAATGACTGTTATTTATTTAATCCACTAATTTAGGATTTGGGGCACCACAGAAGAAGTTGTTTAGAGAGTTACCGTCTCCCGAATTTACCTCTGTAAGGTCTTTACCTATAACATCGATAAACGTTCATCTTAGTAGGCATTACCTCTTATCAAAGACTCATTCTGAATGATCATAATCTTCTTGGATCTGTTAACGCCAACCGTGTGCATTATTCAGTACTACACAAATTGGTTTAATAATGTATTTACTAGCTAACTGAATAATAACACAGAATACACACACACTTACATGAGACAAAAGTTCCAAGTGGACTGACAAGATATGGTGGCTTGTTACAACATAGATGGAGAGGGAGGGGGAAGAGAGAGAGAAAGGCACACTTATCGTCGAGACATTTCAGAATGATTCTCACAGTAACGTTAAGTATATAGTTTGCTCACGAACCACCGTTTGTTTTGAATAAGAAATCATGAATGTGTGTCGTGTCGGAACAGCCCTCCTCCAAATAGTGTTTGGCCTTTCAGCTGTATGGCTCTGATTGTCCGGAAGGGGTCTCCCCTTTCCCATCTTCTACTGTTGTTCACTCATGTTGATGGTTCCCATTGGTGATGAGCGTAGTAGGATAGTCTCACTTAGATTAGCTGTCTTAAGTCAGATATCGAAAAAAGCTAATCAGCTGTCCCAGTGATTGTCTGAGGTGAGCTTCTCGCCTCTTCCTCCTTATGTTGGTATTCAGGATTCGAACCACGATGGACATGAGCTGCAGCTCTTCGTCTCTCTGATCTAAAGGAAGGTGAGTTTAATTTCTTCACCTCATCTTGAGGTTCAGAGTTTCAACCATTTAAAACATGTAGCTCTCACCTCACATTTCCTGGTCTAATGTTAATTTCATTACCAAGGCTTTTTATACACTCATGCCAAAAGGGATGGCTCCGTTCGTCTAACATGCTCTTTTGACTTCACTTAGGGCATGCTATTTCGACCTCACTTGGGGCATGCCTACTTAATGTGCAAAGGATATGATTAGAAGATATATCTTATGACTTTTAAAATCATATTTATATCTTAGCAAAATTACTTCCATCATTTTTCATATCATATTCACAACGTATTGGATGGAAACGTTACAGATAAAGTGGGTATGCTTTCCAAGTCACAGTATTTGGTCCATCAGTTTTTAATAACATCACAAAATGAAAAACAATATGACATTAGTTTTCTACACCTCCCCACTAACCATTCCCCATATTCTTTTATGTTAGAATTATTGTTTCATTATACACTTTTTGGAAATTAGAGATTTATCGGTAACAAGTCTGTGAAGACAAAGGGACATTCCTTTAGCCAATACTGGAGGGAGAGAGAGTGAGGTCTCTCCTGCTTAATTTACGACCGAGTGGGAACGGTCGCCTCTGTGGGAGAGTGGGATATGTAAATAACGTAATATATGTCACAACAGCTGTACATATATGGGTCATGACAGGTTATGACAAGTTATTCCAGCTATTATGACATATCATGACATGGTTATGACAGTGTCATAACGTGTTATGACACTGGGTGTCAAGTAAAGTGTTACCAGCTACTCTAACCTCATTTATATCCTGAAATGGCTTGGTATCTATTATGAGGTTGGGAGATTGGGAATCCCAGCCAACTTCATGAAATGGCTAGGTGACTAGTATTACAGAAAAACAACAATACATTTTTGCATGATTTATTACATTTTTACATTACATTTAAGTCATTTAGCAGACGCTCTTATCCAGAGCGACTTACAAATTGGTGCATTCACCTTATGACATCCAGTGGAACAGCCACTTTACAATAGTGCATCTACATATTTTAAGGGGGGTGAGAAGGATTACTTTATCCTATCCTAGGTATTCCTTAAAGAGGTGGGGTTTCAGGTGTCTCCGGAAGGTGGTGATTGACTCCGCTGTCCTGGCGTCGTGAGGGAGTTTGTTCCACCATTGATTGGGGAGCCAGAGCAGCGAACAGTTTTGACTGGGCTGAGCGGGAACTGTACTTCCTCAATGGTAGGGAGGCGAGCAGGCCAGAGGTGGATGAACGCAGTGCCCTTATTTGGGTGTAGGGCCTGATCAGAGCCTGGAGGTACTGAGGTGCCGTTCCCCTCACAGCTCCGTAGGCAAGCACCATGGTCTTGTAGCGGATGCGAGCTTCAACTGGAAGCCAGTGGAGAGAGCGGAGGAGCGGGGTGACGTGAGAGAACTTGGGAAGGTTGAACACCAGACGGGCTGCGGCGTTCTGGATGAGTTGTAGGGGTTTAATGGCACTGGCAGGGAGCCCAGCCAACAGCGAGTTGCAGTAATCCAGACGGGAGATGACAAGTGCCTGGATTAGGACCTGTGCCGCTTCCTGTGTGAGGCAGGGTCGTACTCTGCGGATGTTGTAGAGCATGAACCTACAGGAACGGGCCACCGCCTTGATGTTAGTTGAGAACGACAGGGTGTTGTCCAGGATCACGCCAAGGTTCTTAGCGCTCTGGGAGGAGGACACAATGGAGTTGTCAACCGTGATGGCGAGATCATGGAATGGGCAGTCCTTCCCCGGGAGGAAGAGCAGCTCCGTCTTGCCGAAGTTCAGCTTGAGGTGGTGATCCGTCATCCACACTGATATGCCTGCCAGACATGCAGAGATGCGATTCGCCACCTGGTCATCAGAAGGGGGAAAGGAGAAGATTAATTGTGTGTCGTCTGCATAGCAATGATAGGAGAGACCATGTGAGGTTATGACAGAGCCAAGTGACTTGGTGTATAGCGAGAATAGGAGAGGGCCTAGAACAGAGCCCTGGGGGACACCAGTGGTGAGAGCGCATGGTGAGGAGACAGATTCTCGCCACGCCACCTGGTAGGAGCGACCTGTCAGGTAGGACGCAATCCAAGCGTGGGCCACGCCGGAGATGCCCAACTCGGAGAGGGTGGAGAGGAGTATCTGATGGTTCACAGTATCGAAGGCAGCCGATAGGTCTAGAAGGATGAGAGCAGAGGAGAGAGAGTTAGCTTTAGCGGTGCGGAGCGCCTCCGTGATACAGAGAAGAGCAGTCTCAGTTGAATGACTAGTCTTGAAACCTGACTGATTTGGATCAAGAAGGTCATTCTGAGAGAGATAGCGGGAGAGCTGACCAAGGACGGCACGTTCAAGAGTTTTGGAGAGAAAAGAAAGAAGGGATACTGGTCTGTAGTTGTTGACATCGGAGGGATCGAGTGTAGGTTTTTTCAGAAGGGGTGCAACTCTCGCTCTCTTGAAGACGGAAGGGACGTAGCCAGCGGTCAGGGATAAGTTGATGAGCGAGGTGAGGTAAGGGAGAAGGTCTCCGGAAATGGTCTGGAGAAGAGAGGAGGGGATAGGGTCAAGCGGGCAGGTTGTTGGGCGGCCGGCCGTCACAAGACGCGAGATTTCATCTGGAGAGAGAGGGGAGAAAGAGGTCAGAGCACAGGGTAGGGCACTGTGAGCAGAACCAGCGGTGTCGTTTGACTTAGCAAACGAGGATCGGATGTCGTCGACCTTCTTTTCAAAATGGTTGACGAAGTCATCTGCAGAGAGGGAGGAGGGGGGGGGGGAGGAGGATTCAGGAGGGAGGAGAAGGTGGCAAAGAGCTTCCTAGGGTTAGAGGCAAATGCTTGGAATTTAGAGTGGTAGAAAGTGGCTTTAGCAGCAGAGACAGAGGAGGAAAATGTAGAGAGGAGGGAGTGAAAGGATGCCAGGTCCGCAGGGAGGCGAGTTTTCCCTCATTTCCGCTCGGCTGCCCGGAGCCCTGTTCTGTGAGCTCGCAATGAGTCGTCAAGCCACGGAGCGGGAGGGGAGGACCGAGCCGGCCTGGAAGATAGGGGACATAGAGAGTCAAAGGATGCAGAAAGGGAAGAGAGGAGGGTTGAGGAGGCAGAATCAGGAGATAGGTTGGAGAAGGTTTGAGCAGAGGGAAGAGATGATAGAAAGGAAGAGGAGAGAGTAGCGGGGGAGAGAGAGCGAAGGTTGGGACGGCGCGATACCATCCGAGTAGGGGCAGTGTGGGAAGTGTTGGATGAGAGCGAGAGGGAAAAGGATACAAGGTAGTGGTCGGAGACTTGGAGGGGAGTTGCAATGAGGTTAGTGGAAAAACAGCATCTAGTAAAGATGAGGTCGAGCGTATTGCCTGCCTTGTGAGTAGGGGGGGAAGGTGAGAGGGTGAGGTCAAAAGAGGAGAGGAGTGGAAAGAAGGAGGCAGAGAGGAATGAGTCAAAGGTAGACGTGGGGAGGTTAAAGTCACCCAGAACTGTGAGAGGTGAGCCATCCTCAGGAAAGGAGCTTATCAAGGCATCAAGCTCATTGATGAACTCTCCGAGGGGACCTGGAGGGCGATAAATGATAAGGATGTTAAGCTTGAAAGGGCTGGTAACTGTGACAGCATGAAATTCAAAGGAGGCGATAGACAGATGGGTAAGGGGAGAAAGAGAGAATGACCACTTGGGAGAGATAAGGATCCCGATGCCACCACCCCGCTGACCAGAAGCTCTCGGGGTGTGCGAGAACACGTGGGCGGACGAAGAGAGAGCAGTAGGAGTAGCAGTGTTATCTGTGGTGATCCATGTTTCTGTCAGTGCCAAGAAGTCGAGGGACTGGAGGGAGGCATAGGCTGAGATGAACTCTGCCTTGTTGGCTGCAGATCGGCAGTTCCAGAGGCTACCGGAGACCTGGAACTCCACGTGGGTCGTGCGCGCTGGGATCACCAGATTAGGGTGGCAGCGGCCACGCGGTGTGGAGCGTTTGTATGGTCTGTGCATCAAGAATTTATTTATTCACTTATTTACTTATTCATCAAGAAGGAATCAATAGGCTGCATATCTTGATCAAATTCATTTACAAACATGCCTGGTGCGAGTCCTGCCTATCACGGGCATCTAAAATCAAATCAAACGCTTTGTGTCTTTGTTCCGTGGTGCGCCTTGGAAGGAACCACTAACTACGGTGAGGGAGGGGGGGGGGGTTTGAATGGCGCTTCACACAACAGCTCTTAGCTTTTATTAAGTCCATAGACAATATACAGTCACTACAGTACAATGCAGTCTGAATCTGTAGGTTTGTACACTGGCAAAGACAAATATCTCAAGCTGTTGGAACATGTGATGTTTTATCTCCTTTAATTTATTCTCTGTGTTTGCATTTACATCACTCCATTTTAGAAGTTTAGTAGTCATTCCATTTTCCTGCCTGAAGGTAAATTACATAAACTGCTCAAGCACGACCAGACCACCTGTACATTCAATATAATCTACATTCAAACATTACGCAGCATGAATACATCTGTATTTATCTAGCTTGCTGTCTCTCTTTCTCTTCCTCCCATCCTCTCTTTGTCTTTTTCTCTCCTACTCTCTCCGTTCTAGTCTCTCCCTTCTTCTCACTCCCACACTAGTTCTCTAGTCTACAAGAGAGTTTTGTTTCATGAATATCATTGTTTACACATATACACTTGAATACAATAACTCAAGTGTGAAATACTGTTGATGAATCATGCAGCAGTGAACCAGAGAAATGTCCGAGGTGTATGTACGTATCTCAGCCCTCAGTGTGGATCTCTGAGTCTGTGAACTCAGGATTATCTCCAAGGGGTCAAATTCAGCCATTATCATACTAACCCTATGTGTGATGGCCAATCTATGGGGGAATGCTGAGTTAAAGCTGCAATGGGTCACTTTTTGGGGTAACTGACCATGGACATGTTAGTTATAGATCTGTCATTCTCATTAAAAGCAACTCTGGGGCCTCCTGGGTGGCGCAGTGGTCTACGGCACTGCATCGCAGTGCTAGCTGTGCCACCAGAGACCCTGAGTTCGCGTCCAGGCTCTGTCGCAGCTGGCCGTGACCGGGAGGTTCAGGGGGCAACACACAATTGGCCTAGCATCGTCCGGGTTATGGAGGGTTTGGCCGGTAGGGATATCCTTGTCTCATCGCACACCAGAGACTCCTGTGGCGCGCCGGGCGCAGTGCGCGCCTAGCTAGGTGCACGGTGTTTCCTCCTACACATTGGCGCTTCTGGGTTGGAGGCGTGCCTGCTTCGATGGGTTGTGTTTCAGAGGACGCATGACCTTTGTCTCTCCCGAGCCCGTACGGGAGTTGTAGCGATGAGACAAGATAGTAATTACTAACAGCAATTGGATACCATGAAATTGGGGAGAAAAAGGGGGTAAAATGTTTTAAATAAAATAAAAACAAGTCTAAGAAGCAATAGATATGTTCTAAGTGCACTATTTCTATGTTTCCCATTCTTACGTTTCGTTTTTGCATCTTTTACTATGAGTTTTATACACCAGTTTCAAACAGCTGAAAATACAATAGTTTTGCTTATGGCAAATACATTTCACAGTGGTTTAGATGGTACATTCTCTACACTATACAGTACGTGCTTGTTCTGTCACAAAAACTTCAAATCAAATGTATTTTATAGCCCTTCTTACATCAGCTGATATATCAAAGTGCTGTACAGAAACCCAGCCTAAAACCCCGAACAGCAAGCAATGCAAGTGTAGAAGCACCTATTAGAATTTTATCAACCAGGAAATGGCGGAGAGATTTCTGCTTTAAGTAAATCTCAGAGTAAATCATGCATTGATGTCAGTGGGCGATTTTGCTCATTCTCTGTGGAATAGCCTATGAGTTTTGGCACGTACATCTCAAGTTTATCCCTATGGGAGAAAGAGAAGGAGTGTTGGACTATAGTGCTGTGACAACTTACTACTGATAAAATTCAGGGAAAGTGAAAGATCCATTCTCTTTTTCTCCCTGTATATCACTGACTCTCTTTTGCTCATTCTTTCTTGGCAATGCCCTCTGTATGTCCTTTCTCTCTTCCCCTTCCTATATCTCTATTGCATCTCTCCCTGCTTCCCATCTTCTCTATCCTTTGTTCCTCCATTTTAGTCTACCCCTCTCTCCTTCTTTCTCCATCTCCTTCTCCCTCTCCCATCTTCTCTATCATTTGCTCTTCTCATTTACTCTACCCCTCTCTCTCCTCCTGTCTTCCCTCTCCCTCTCTGCAACTCTCTCTGTGAGCTGTGCAGTGAGGCTTGTAAAGCAGATAGGCTGGAGCTCATCCTCAGTACATGTTTCCCTTGCGCCTTTCAGGGGAGATGATTTGAATATTTATCACACACACACCACATTCCTCTCCCCTCATCCCAGGTATATGAAGATGGAGAGCCAGGTTTAGAAGTCTTTAGTGCTTCATAAAACAAGATGAGAAATTAAGATTCTATTTACGCAGGCTTTTACTGAAGCCTTTCAAACCCCCGCATAAGAATGTCTGGCAGACAAAAGAACGGTGAAACTCTTCTCAGTCTCAAGGACATGACAGAATGACCTAAGGTTGCAAGGAAATAGGTTATTGTAGTGTCCTTATATACTGTATGACCCTATGCCAAGAGGTCTGGACCTGTATGGCACAGGACATTGTATGTTAAATTCATTACAGTTATGACTAGTGACTAATTTTAGAACTCTGACTTTGTGCTGGATACTCAATGAAAAAACATTTACATTACATTTACATTTACATTTAAGTCATTTAGCAGACGCTCTTATCCAGAGCGACTTACAAATTGGTGCATTCACCTTATGACATCCAGTGGAACAACCACTTTACAATAGTGCATCTAAATATTTTAAGGGGGGGAGGGGGGGTGAGAAGGCCAGAGGTGGATGAACGCAGTGCCCTTATTTGGGTGTAGGGCCTGATCAGAGCCTGGAGGTACTGAGGTGCCGTTCCCCTCACAGCTCCGTAGGCAAGCACCATGGTCTTGTAGCGGATGCGAGCTTCAACTGGAAGCCAGTGGAGAGAGCGGAGGAGCGGGGTGACGTGAGAGAACTTGGGAAGGTTGAACACTAGACGGGCTGCGGCGTTCTAAAAACGTACAGGTACTTCAGGATATTGATGATAATGACATAAATATCCAGGGTAACTATTGTACTGTGTTTCTTCAAGGACAATGCAATATCCATTTAGCATGTAGAAGTGTGTACACAGTACATGCTTAGAGGGATTTGAGTGACAGTTACCCTATACTCCTCCTCACTTTGTACGCGACCTCCGGAGACTGACAGGCTTAAGAAGTGTGTGTTGAAGGTACAGTTCGGGTACAGTCTGATTGATGGTTCTGCTGACGGAGAAGCGGAAGGGAACCGCTGCCTTCGCTGTTCTGAATAACAAACGTCCCATGACCTCCTAACTTCTCCAAACCTCTCATAAGTTAATAAAACTCAAATGGAAGATGTATGTTGTGACGTGACTTTCATTAATCTGATGACTGTCATTTATCAAATCAACTAACTATGTTTAATTGTTACCCAAATAAATTAATCATGTAACAATTAATTCATTAGGAATTTATCGTTTATCAATGTTGGCTGGTTACTGTTTGTAATAATTTGTCAACTAGTCTATGTTCTCAAATAATCGTAAGGTATGCTTTCCCCGTAAAAGCATTTTAAAAATCTGACACTGTGGTTGGATTCACAAGAAGTTCATCTTTAAAACTATGTAAAATATGTCTTGTTTTCTGAATTTTTATAAATGAGTATTTCTGTATTTGAATTTGGCGCTCTGCAATCTCACTGGATGTTGGCCAGATGGGAAGCTAGTGTCCCACATACCCTAGAGAGGTTAATGCAACCGCTGTGTCAGATTTAAAAAATGCTTTATGGCGAAAGCACACTTTTGCGATTATGTTCGGTCAGCACCTAGCCACAGAAACCCATACAGACATTTTTCAGCCAAGGAGAGGGCTCACAAAAGTCAGAAATAGCATTAAAAATAATCACTTACCTTTGATGATCTTCATCTGGTGGCACTCCTGGGTCTCCATGTTAGACAATAAATGTTTGTTTTGTTTGATAATGTCCCTCTTTAGGACCAAAAACCTCCTTTTTGTTTGGGCACGCTTTTCATCCAAAATTCAGAATTCTGCCCCCTATGCTAGTGAAGTTAAGCAGAGCACCTGTCGGGCGTTTTTAGCTCAGTGTGCCCAATTTTCGAGCTTCAGCCCTCCTCCTTCCCCTCGGATCACTCTAAAATAGCCTACCTCATCATGCTGATGTCTCTAAGGGCTTTGACCTGGGCTACTGCCATATGTGCAAGCCAGGAGGCTTTGTGGGAGAGGTGAGGAAGGTCTTTGATGCTCTGTTCTCCGGGAGAGAAGCTGCCCGTACGTTGGCAGTTGAGAGTGCGTAGAACCTGGAAGCACAGCTCGACATCTCGAATGAGGTTAAGGATGAGCTTGCGGCTCAGGAGTTAACCACAGATTTTGACTCCCTCATTGCTTTGACCATCCTCATCAATGGGTGACTACGGGAACGAAGGAAGGAGAGGAGATTCGATTCCACTTGCCCGGCCAAGGATTCTACCTCACCTCCGAGCTATCCCAGAAGTTCAGAGAGAACCCGGGTCTACCAGGTAGGCTAGTTGAGAACAAGTTCTCATTTACAACTGCGACCTGGCCAAGATAGAGCATAGCAATGTGAACAGACAGCAACACAGAGTTGCACATGGAGTAAACAATAAACAAGTCAATAACACAGTAGAAAAAGAGTCTATATACATTGCAAAAGGCATGAGGAGGTAGGCGAATAATTACAATTTAGCAGATTAACACTGGAGTGATAAATTATCAGATGGACATGTGCAGGTAGAGATACTGGTGTGCAAAAGAGCAGAAAAGTAAATAAATAAAAACAGTATGGGGATGAGGTAGGTAAATTGGGTGGGCTATTTACCGATGGACTATGTACAGCTGCAGCGATCGGTTAGCTTCTCAGCAGATGTTTAACCTCATAGAGATAGGGGGCAGCATTTCCACTTTTTGATAAATAGCATGCACAATTTCAACTTCCTGCTACTCATGCCAGGAATATATTATATGCATAGGATTAGTAGGTGTGGATAGAAAACCCTCTGAAGTTTCTAAAACTGATTAAATCATGTCTGTGACTATAACAGAGCTTATGTAGCAGGCAAAACCCCAAGAAAAAACTGTTCAGAATATTATTTTATTCCTCTGACAGTTCCCTCAGTTATCTTTGCCAAAGGAAATTAGATAGCGCCCATTGGTGAAACGAAGAAGAGGCACATCCTGGAACAACGTTACACTGTTAAGAGTTACGCAAGAGGGAAAAAGGGGCATTTACTTTCTCTATCGAATATAGTTTGCCCTGTCTACAATTTGATCGATTATTAACGTTAAAAAATACCTAAAGTTGTATAACAAAAGTAGTTTGAAATATTTTGGCAAAGTTTATAGGCAACTTTTGAAATGTTTTGTAGTGTCGTTGTGTTTTGGAAAGCTGTTTTTTTCCGGATCAAACCTGCTTTATAAATGGACATTTTGGGTATACATGGATGGAATTAATCGGGAAAAAAAGGACCAATTGTGATGTTTATGGGACATATTGGAGTGCCAACAAAGAAGCTCGTCAAAGGTAATGCATGTTTTATATTTTATTTCAGCGTTTTGTGTAGCGCCGGCAACGCTAATTCTTTTGTTTACAACTTGTTCAGGTGGTTCAGGGGGGGTGCATGCTATCAGATAATGTGATGGCTGGATTCACAACGAGTGTAGCTTTAATGTGATGGCTGGATTCACAACGAGTGTAGCTTTAATTGAGTCATGATGGCAACACCCACCCGTAGTACGCACTCCAGCAGGTGTATCTCACTGATCATCCCTAAAGCCAACACCTCATTCGGCCGCCTTTCCTTCCAGTTCTCTGCTGCCTGTGACTGGAACAAATTGCAAACATTGTCGAAGTTGGAGACTTTTATATCCCTCATCAACTTTAAGAGCAGTTGGATGCCACGGAAGGAGTGTTGTATTGCATTGAAGCTCGTTTGGAAGTTAGATAGCACAGTGTCCAAGGAAGGGCCAGAAGTATACAGAATGGTGTCTGTGTAGAGGTGGATCAGGGAATCGCCCGCAGCAAGAGCAACATCATTGATATATAAAGAGAAAAGAGTCGGCCCGAGAATTAAACCCTGTGGCTCCCCCATAGAGACTGCCAGATGACCGGACAACATGCCCTCCAATTTGACACACTGAACTCTGTCTGCAAAGTAGTTGGAGAACCAGGCAAGGCAGTGATTAGAAAATCGAGGCTACTGAGTCTGCCACTAAGAATATGTTGATTGACAGAATCTAAATCTGTTTGTTGACTTTGCTTTCGAAGACCTTAGATAGGCAGGGCAGGATGGATATAGGTCTGTAACAGTTTGGGTCCAGGGTGTCTCCCCCCTTTGAAGAGGGGGATGACCGCGGCAGCTTTTCAGTCCTTGGGGATCTCAGACGATATGAAAGAGAGGTTGAACAGGCTGGTAATAGGGGTGGCGGCGGATAGTTTCAGACTAGAGGGTCCAGATTGTGAAGCCCAGCTGATTTGTACGGGTCCAGGTTTTGCAGCTCTTTCAGAACATCTGCTATCTGGATTTGGGTAAAGGAGAAGCTGGGGAGGCTTGGGTGAGTAGCTGCGGGGGGGGGGGGGTGGAGCTGTTGGCCAAGGTTGGAGTAGCCAGGAGGAAGGCATGGCCAGCCGTTGAGAAATGCTTCTTGAAGTTTTCGATTATCATGGATTTATCGGTGGTGACCGTGTTACCTGCTCTTGTTCTCCATGGACTTTACAGTGTCCCAGAACTTTTTGGAGTTAGAGCTATAATGCAAATTTCAGCTTGAAAAAGCTGGCCTTTGCTTTCCTGACTGACTGCGTGTATTGGTTCCCGACTTCCCTGAACAGTTGCATATCGCGGGGACTATTCGATGCTATTGCAGTCCGCCACAGAATGTTTTTGTGCTGGTCGAGGGCAGTTAGGTCTGGCGTGAACCAGGGGCTATATCTGTTCTTAGTTCTGCATTTTTTGAATGGAGCATGCTTATTTAAGATGGTGAGGAAGTTACTTTTAAAGAATGACCAGGCTTCCTCAACTGACGGGATGAGGTCAATATCCTTCCAGGATACCCGGGCCAGGTCGATTAGAAAGCCCTGCTGGCAGAAGTGTTTTAGGGAGCGTTTGACAGTGATTAGGGGTGGTCGTTTGACTGCGGACCCGTAGCGGATACAGGCATTGAGGCAGTGATCGCTGAGATCCTGATTGAAAACAGCGGAGGTGTATTTGGAGGGCCAGTTGGTCAGGATAATGTCTATGAGGGTGCCCTTGCTTACAGATTTAGGGTTGTACCTGGTGGGTTCCTTGATGATTTGTGTGAGATTGAGGGCATCTATCTTAGATTGTAGGACTGCCGGGGTGTTAAGCATATCCCAGTTTAGGTCACCTAACAGAACAAATTCTGAAGCTAGATGGGGGGCGATCAATTCACAAATGGTGTCCGGGACACAGCTGGGAGCCGAGGGTGGGCGGTAGCAGGCGGCAACAGTGAGAGACTTATTTCTGGAGAGATTAATTTTTTTAATTAGAAGTTCGAACTGTTTGGGTATGGACCTGGAAAGTATGACATTACTTTGCAGGCTCTCTGCAGTAGACTGCAACTCCTCCCCCTTTGGCAGTTCTATCTTGATGGAAAATGTTATAGTTGGGTATGGAAATCTCAGAATGTTTGGTGGCCTTCCTAAGCCAGGATTCAAACACAGCAAGGACATCAGGGTTGGCAGAGTCTGCTAAAGCAGTGAGTAAAACAAACTTGGCAAGGAGGCTTCTGATGTTGACATGCATGAAACCAAGGCTTTTTTGATCACAGAAGTCAACAAATGAGGGTGCCTGGGGACATTCAGGGCCTGGGTTTACCCCCACATCACCAGCGGAACAGAGGAGTAGAATGAGGGTGCGGCTAAAGGCTATCAAAACTGGTCGCCTGGAGTGTTGGGGACAAAGAATAAAAGGAGCAGATTTCTGGGCGTGAATATATTCAGGGCATAATACGCAGACAGGGGTATGGTGGGGTGCAGGTACAGCGGAGGTAAGCGCAGGCACTGGGTGATGATAAGAGAGGTTGTATCTCTGGACATGCTGGTTGTAATGGGTGAGGTCACCGCATGCATGGGAGGTAGGACAAAGGAGGTATCAGAGGTATGAAGAGTGGAACTAGGGGGTCCATTGTAAACTAAAACAATGATAACTAACCTGAACAACAGTATACAAGGCATATTGACATTTGAGAGAAACATACAGCGAAGCATAAAGTAATGACAGGTGTTGAGAGCTAGCTAAAACAACAGGTGAGACAACAACAGCTAATCAGCTAGCACAACAACAGCAGGTAAAATGGCGATGACTAGGCAGAGAGGGTCGGATTAACTACACACAGAGCCTGAGTTCGCGGCTGGGGCCGACAGATAAAAAATACATAAACAGAATGGACTACCGTGATTAATGAACAGTCCAGTAGGCATCAGCTATGTAGCCAAGTTATCATAGTGTCCAGGGGGCAGCAGTAGATGGAACAGGGGAGCCCCACTATGCTAGCGACATGGCGGTAAAGTTAGTAGCGTCTGCTCCAACGGAGGCCGGATGAAGGCACAGCGGATGGAGTATTCATCGGCAGACCAGTCGTGGTGGTGTGGCGGGGCCCCGTGTCGACAGAGAATCAAAGCCAGATGGCGAAAGAGGTATTGTTGAATTTAGTTTGCTAGCCGGGAGATGTGTCTGGCTCACAGCTAAATGGTGCTAGCTTCGTGGCAGTGGCGTTAGCCACTATATCCAATCGGTAGCAGCGGTGAACCGGTGCCAAGGTCCAGAGTTTACAGCAAGGATCCTGTGGAGTTTTGGGCTCTAGCCGTGTATGAGTGGGGTTCGGGGGAACAGCTGAGTAGGCCGGGAGGTGGGCCTCAGGAAATAGCTTCGGTACTAGGTGCCACGGTGAGTGAAAGCTAGCTGTGAGCTAGCTAGCTAGCTGCGAGCGAGCTGTGACTGCTAGCGAGCTGTGAAAACCAGAAGTAGTGATCCAGGGATTACGGCAGGAATCCGGCGTTGTTGTGGAGAGACGGTCAGATATTGGTAGTGTGGTAGAAAATGGGTTCAAATATGACACAATCAAGAACTTTGAATTCAATTATAGACTTTTAATACAAGAGTATAGCAAGCCGGAGTGCTCTGCGGAACACACACCTTTTCCAGAGCCTTGGCTCCAGTATTTATCCACATATTGCATATGAGCCCATCCCACATCTAAATTAAGTTACATTCCAATCCGTGCATCCTGCTTGTTCAGCTCAATAACGCCCATACCTGCATACTGTCAGATTATAATGATGACAAGACCCTTGCTGTTCCTGCACTTAGCTAAATGCATTCTTTTGTTTGTGTATTATCTAGGATCAGCAGACTGTGTCTCCTCAGTTTCTAGCGTATCCAGCTATACTAAAAATACTATACATTCCTCTATTTTACAGCCCTACGCTTTGGCTCTGCACTTAGCTCAATATGTTCCTTTGTGTGTCTTTATCTCAGAGCAACAAACTATGTGTCTTCTCTGTCATTCCTTCTGCATCTCTACGTCCTAGAAATATGCAAACTATGTCTAGTGGTCATCAGTTAGTCATTTGACTGACCCCCTCCTTTGTATATCCCTCTGGCCTTGGTATGTTCAGCTATCCTGGCAGCTATGTGTCACCTTCCCTTCATGTAGTCTGTTTTTAGTGTTCAGCTATTCTATACATCTTATGCATTTGTCTATGTGTTATATTTGCTCCCACAGTAGACAAGCGATATTGGTAGACAGGCGAGTATTATCCAGGCTAAAAACGGGGCTGGTATCTGTGCAGAAGGTAAAAGCCGCTAGCAGTGGCTAACAATGACTAAATAGCTAATTAGCTGGTTAGCTTCTGGAGATTCTTGAATTTGTTCTAAAATTGAAAATAATAGCGATTCCGTATCACATTGGGTGAGGCAGGATACAGGAAGGTATAATCAAATAAAAAATAGAGAAGAGATTAAAAATAAATTGAAATATATATACAAAAAATACAAAAGTACACGAGAGGACAAAACAAACATGTCTACACTGCTACGCCATCTTGGATAATTTTCTGTAAAGACTTTTGCGACATCTTCCCCTTTAGCAGTACCATGCATGGGTTTTAGACAAAGCAGTTCCTCACGTAACAGTCACGGTATCTTGCAACTGCCAGACGTGGAATGTCATTCACATCCACACTCTCATCAAGAGCCACACTAAACACAAGTGCATCTTTTAACACTACAGTTAGCTGCTCCTTTACATTTTCAACCTTCAACCATCTCGTTAAGGTGCCTTTCAACAGTTCTGGCAGACACAGGCATATATTTTATCTTTGAGATGATTGTGTCTTTGTTAGGCAATCCATCAAATAAAGCCTGCGAACAACTGAAGAAAGCCTCCTTGATATATTCCCCATTACTACATAATTTTTCATGTTTAGCGATGCGCTGCGCAACTTTGCATCTCCCTCCTGTAGCTTGATTTTGACTGCATGTAGATTTGTAAACACACTGCTTTGCCTTTCATACTTGGACATGGTCCTCTTGATTTCTTCAGCCTTGTCCGCCTCATCCTTGAAGCTTTTCTCATGTTTCGTTTGAAAATGACGCTGTACATTTAATGTCCGACAATCAACAGTTATACAACTGAGAACACAAACAGAACAGTCCTTCAATAAAACAAATCCATATTCCTTTGTCCAAGAGGCATTAAATGAGTGGATATCTGCCTTATTTTTCTTTGCTGATGACATTTTGCAATGAAAGTCAAGCCAAGGCTTAGCATTCCAAGCCATGTCAAGCATTCATCTTCACCAAATCCTTTAACTCCACTTTTAGTTAGACTTTTTTTACTTTGTTAACCTTGCAAATTTCAATAGATTCAATATCAATAAACATATCAGTAAAATTCAGTCTCAATAACTATAAAGCTCAGTTCCCTAGGATCTCTTTACAGGAACCGGAAGTGTTGGAGAATTGTCACTGGTTGGCAGGGAAACCCTTAAACGCTGTATAACGCTGGTATGATGTTGATATTGTAAATGGTACATGATATTGTTTTTCTTTTCTAATGTATTTATTTACTATCTCCCAAATGGCATTGTTGTTTAGACAAAAAAAAGTATATTATTAGCATTGCAAAGCCTTTGTATGTATCTGTGTGAACTTGTGTGTAGATTTGACAAGTTTGAGTCACCCTCTGTAGAGCATTCATGGTTACTGCCAGGGGCTTCATCCTGACAGTGAGTAGTAGGAGAATGTCTGGTTGAACACACACACACACGTCTCTGTGGCCCTATGTTTACGGGTGTGTTAATGGCATGCAGCACACTGTCGTTGTTGCTGTCTCATCGATGACAGGTGCTTTGGCTGCAGGCGTTTGAATCACTGTTTTGCTTGACAGAGTTGTCGAGGTACTCACTACTCTGACATTTCCTCCCTCTTTCTCTCTATCCTTAATGAGCCTTGGGTAACAACTCTCCACCTCTAAAAGTTTCTGTCTCTCTCATTCTATTTCTTTCTCTTTCTCTCTTTTCTGGGGGGCGGGGGCTGGTCCAACTCGAGGTGTCATAGAAGTAAAATGCACCCCCCTCCCAAACTTAAAAAATATTTTTACATGACTCTCCCCTTCTACTGTAAAAGCAACTGAACACCCTCCCCCCTCATAGAAATAACTCAAAATGATGTCGAAGACCACAAATAACAACTGTAGCGACCCTTTGTTTATAAACATGGGATATCAACTTTGTCACTTGCATTTTACCAGCAGAAAGAAAGAAAGAAAGAAAGAAAGAAAGAAAGAAAGAAAGAAAGAAAGAAAGAAAGAAAGAAAGAAAGAAAGAAAGAAAGAAAGAAAGAAAGAAAGAAAGAAAGAAAGAAAGAAAGAAAGAAAGAAAGAAAGAAAGAAAAGAGGGGGAGCTAGATTTTAGACATGATAGCGAAACCTTCAATGTAAGCAGATTTCTTCCTATAAAGTTCTCCTCACAGATCCTCCAAATGCCAGAGAATGCCAACAGCAGCGCTTAAAATGGCTTATCACTTTTTTGTTTATGTGTGGTTTGAGTAGATAATACCCTTTTGGTAGGAATCTATGACAATTGTCTTATTTGATCGTCTACAAAATATGAAGGGTTTGTGACATTGTCATGAATGTGGCATAACATAATTAAATATGGGTTTCAAACGTGTTAATCCTGGATATTTGCTGACTGTTAATGACCGACATGTAGTAAGTATCATTGCCAAGCCACAGAAAGTAATGACTGGTTGCTTTATGACAGCCTTGTCGACTTTCAGACATGTCCCATAAAAAATAACAATCACACATGACGTGCCAAACTGCCTGTTGAAGGTCAATATAAACCATGACATTGTCAAAACTGCCAAAACTTTCCGCTTTTCACTCATTGGAGTTAGATTTTTTTAAATTAGTTTAGGTCGTGTTCTGGTGGTTTTAAATGAAGAAATCAGACAGGAGTGTCTTATCTGTTCATTGACCGTGGGACTAAAGCAAATACAGACTAGAGTCAAAGCTATCAGCAGGTCACACACACACAGACCTCATTATTTTAGTCTGACTTATCTGCGCCACACTCATAGACAAAGCCCTAGACAGACGGGGTCCTAATCTGATGGATCTACTGCGGTTTTTAATGATGTCAGTTAAATTAGTTGTGCCTGGGACATCAAAGCTGCTATTGTAATTATCAAATCAGACAGAACCAATTTACTGATGTCAGAGAGAGAGGCAGAGAGATATAGAGAAAACACTGTCCTTATCTCTCTCTCACACCTTAGTGTGCTCTACTGTATTGACAGAATTTTAAAGCAGCTAAGCATTCATAACCCCTTTATAATCTGTTCATAACCCTTCATAACATGATCCTAATGCATCATTGGGATCAGTCTAGACCCCTTTACATTGCATTATCGTAGGGTGTGTCCAAATTCACATCAAGGAATTTCTTTTTTTGTCTCCGTTCCTTGAAGCCCACTGGTCTGCCTAAGGCTTGCACAGCATTCCATCATGTTGCCTTCACCTATATCAAAACCATAGGAATCATTTGTCAAGGAAAATGGAGAGGAAAGGTATTCAGCGTAGACCCTTGGGACAAAGCCTTAGACTGAAGAGCAGTCATGTTTGGTTTGTGTCTGTCTTTGTTCTTTTAGCCCCTGAAAGGCGCACACACACACACACACACACACACACACACACACACACACACACACACACACACACACACACACACACACACACACACACACACACACACACACACACACACACACACACACACACACACACACACACGGATACCATTCCATTAACTAACCGTGAGCATTTCAGCACCATGGACAGCACTTAGTTTTTCTCTCTTTCAGCCTCTTGTCCATTTTCATCTTTCATTCTGCAACAACAACACAGCATATGCACCAACACGGTTGACTGTGCTAAGTAATGTAACCTAGCTTCAGCTCATCTATCTTCCCACTCTGCATGTTATTCATGTACAATAGCATGTGTTTTGGTACGAGTGTATGATCCACGCATTGTCAGGGGCATCAGATAGGTCTGGTCTTTGCTGTGTGTTTTTATCCTGCTTTCAGTCTGGTAGCAAGGCTGCAATAATAGAGCTGTCACTCCTTGATCTATTTCGCCTGTCCTTGTGATTGACTCCACCC
Source organism: Oncorhynchus gorbuscha (assembly GCF_021184085.1). NCBI lineage: Eukaryota > Metazoa > Chordata > Actinopteri > Salmoniformes > Salmonidae > Oncorhynchus > Oncorhynchus gorbuscha. The sequence continues at coordinate 29,106,789 of NC_060176.1, read as the reverse complement.
CCTCCAGGTGTCGCTGATTTTCCCCAGTGTATTTATCCCTGTGTTTCCTGTCTCTCTGTGCCAGTTCGTCTTGTATATTTCCAAATCAACCAGCGTATTTTCCCATTCTCCTGCTTTTTGCATTTCTCCTTTTTTCGTCCTCCCGGTTTTGATCCTTGCCTGTTTCTGGACTTTTTACCCGTCTGCCTGACCATTTCTGTCTGCCTTGACCCCGAGCCTGTCTGCCACTCTGCACCTCCTGGAGTCTGATCTGGTTTTGACCTTTTGCCTGTCCACCACCATACTCATTTTGGATTAGTAAACATTGTAAGACTCCAACCACCTGCCTCCTGTGTCTGCATCTGGGTCTCACCTTGTGTCATGATAAGAGCACGGTTGGTGTGTGTATGTCTGTGTGTGTGTTTGTGTGTGTGTGCCTGCGTTTGTGCTTTGCGCGCATATGTGTTTATCCTGTCCTCCATCTGATAATAAGACTGCAATAACAGGTTGTAATATTCTCTATTAAGAGATAACAGGGCATAGAGTATGACAGGACAGACACAGCCAAATGCCACCCTGACAGACCACGGATAAGTCACTGGGGTTAGAAGCAGAGACATTTGACTAGGAGGGGTGTTGAGTGGGGTGTGTGTGGGTGTGTGTGTGTGTGCGTGCTCCTGACTGCACTTCATACAAACCTATACAAATTAACACAAACAGTACCAGTCAAAAGTATGGACACACCTACTCATTCAAGGGTTTTTCTTTATTTGTACTATTTTCTACATTGTAGAATAATAGCGAAGACATCAAAATTATGGAATCATGTAGTTCCCCAAAAAGTGTTAAACATATCAAAATATATTTCATATTTGACAAGCCACAATTTTCCTTGACAGCTTAGGACTCTTGGCATTCTCTCAACCAGCTTCTTGAGGTAGTCACCTGGAAAGCATTTCAATTTACAGGTGTGCCTTGTAGAATAGTTCATTTGTGGAATATCTTTCCTTCTTAATGCGTTTGAGACAATCAGTTGTGTTGTGACAAGATAGCGGTGGAATACAGAAGATAGCCCTATTTGGTAAAATACCAAGTTGATAGTATGGCATGAACAGCTCAAATAAGCAAAGAGAAGTGACAGTCTATCATTACTTTAAGAAATAGTACCCGCAAAACACCAGTCTCAACATCAACAGTGAAGAGCCGATTACGGGATGCTGGCCTTTTGCCCATCTTAAATCTTTTCTTTTTATTGGCCAGACTGAGATATGGCTTTTTCTATGCCTAGAAGGCTAATAATTATATATTCCAATCTCTGACATTGTTTATTTTGGTGTTTCTTAATATCTTAATTTACATTTTTAGGATTTGTGTGTATTGTTTTGTATAGGTATTAGTGCACCATTGGAACAAGAAACACAAGCATTTCACTGCACCTGCGATAACATCTGCAAATATATGTAAGTGACCAATAAAATCTTATTTGATTTTATTTGAAATCAGCTGAAGGCAAGACAGGTTGATGTGCTCAGAGTGAGGATTTATTTACAGGTCTTGGTGATCCAATGTTAAAAGTGCCATATCATACAAAATATACAAGTACATTTACCAAGTATACACTGCCCAAAAGAAAAAGCTTCTGTATTAGGCATGATATGTCCTATCTTAACTGGCACAGGTAGAGGGCAAGAATGCAAAGCCTCCCCTTGAGAAACCAAATCGAATCTGTCTAACAAGACGGGTACATACAGTATAAGCATTTATCCCCTCCCAGGACCACACAATTACCCAATTGGCCATTACAACTGTACCAATAAACTGGTTCTACAATGTAAAAGGCCATTTCCACATCCATTGTTACATTGGTACATTCGTCTTAATCAGACTTAATGATTATTAATGATATTTCATAACCATTTATATATGGAACAATAATTTGCTATAATTCAATGTACTGACTCCAAAGTGTGGCGTGAAGGCCATGTAGCCTATTTATATATATATATAATAGAGCTCCACAGTGGAGGTTTCATAATACCTATAAAACCTAGCGTTCAAACGGTAAAATGGTTCCAATCCTTTTTCCACCTCAAATTTTGTCTCGCCTGCTCCTGCTCCCCCTCCCTGGCCTCGAAGGCGCCAGGCTCCCCAGCATTACACACTCCTGCCACCATCATTACGCACACCTGCCTCCCCCTGTCACGCGCACCAGCAATTACTGGACTCACCTGGACTCAATCACCTGTGTCATTACCTCCCCTATATCTGTCTGTTCCCAAACTCTGTTCCCTGCTTCAGGATTAATGTTAATTTGTCATTGTATACCCGGTTCTGATGCTGTCCCTGTCCTGTTCAATGTCTGTTCCACATTAAATGTTCAATTCCCCGTACCTTCTCTTCTCCAGCATCGGTCCTTACAGAATCCTGAAGCCATCAAACAAAGCATCGGGGAGTGCTGGCTTTCCGGTTGGTGGCGACGTTGGGTCCGGGGACCGCCGCCGACGGAACTGGGGGTGCCTTAGCCAGCTCATCGGGCTACCACGCGCTAGCTGGCTCGAGAGGTTTTCTTGTCCCGGTTGGCTCGGCAGGCGCTCATCCCACGTCAGGCCCAGTCGGATCGCCTGGCATCTACGCTTCAGCCGGCTCAGCAGGCTTTTACGCCCCAACCGGCTGGTCCAGCGCCCAGGCCTCGGCTGGCCTGTCAGGCTCGCCCAGGTGGGATGCCGGGTGGCGCCCCTAGAGGGGGGGGTACTGTCACGCCTGCTCCCGCTTCCCCTCCCTGGAGCTCGAAGGCGCCAAGCTCCCCATCATTACACACTCCTGCCACCATCATGGGCAGGTAAGCTAGTGGTTAGAGTGTTAGACTAGTAACCGAAAGGTTGCAAGATCAAATCCCCGAGCTGACAAGGTAAAAATCTGTTGTTATGCCCCTGAACAAGGCAGTTAACCCACTGTTCCTAGGCCATCATTAACAATAAGAACTTGTTCTTAACTGACTTGCCTAGTTAAATAAAGGTAAAAAATAAAACAAAAATCATTACGCACATCTGCCTTCTCCTGTCACGAGCATCAGCAATTATTGGACTCAATCACCTGTGTCATTACCTCCCCTATATCTGTCTGTTCCCTGCTTCAGGATTAATGTCAGTTTGTATTTGTATACCCGGTTCTGACGCTGTCTCTGTTCTGTTCAATGTCTGTTCCACATTAAGTGGAGTTCAACTCCCTGTACCTGCTTCTCTTCTCCGGCATTGGTCCTTACACATTTCTCCTATAGGGAATTTTAGAAACACTTAAAATAAGGGCTATGTTTCGTGTTCCCTTATCCTGGCGTGACATTTTGATAACCATGTAAATCTCTCTCGGACAAGTGGACTTTTATCAGTATATTTGGCTCTATTTACTCTCAGATTCAAAAATGCTAATCAGCATCAAAGTAGACATCATGCAAGACTACAAATCCCTGCAAGCTCCTGCACGTCATCTTTAGCTGGTATCCTTGCTAACAGGTATTGTGTAATTACATTTTTTGCACAAGACAGTTCAGACTAACAATAGATTGTTAATCCAGAGATTCTTACCTTTGCCTCGATTCGGCAGTCCCGTCCAGATCATCATGGCATTTTTAGTTCTTTATGATACAGATTAGGATCTGTGTGTGTTCTCAACTTTGTCAGACAGACAAATTTGCTGTCGTTCAGTCAGAATGTGCATCAGCGATTCATTTTTTTCTCCCTAACGTTGCCTCGCTTTTTAGATATTATGCACATTGTCAGCTCGATAGCAAACGTCCTCGCCGTGTGATTTATCATAGTAGCAGGCAGCAGCACGCTAAATGATCAAACCGAAAACATGGAGGAAAAGTGATCAGATTAAATTACAAAGCAAGTTGGACGAAGAAACGGGTCTTCAATAAACTAGGGTACCCGTGAGGATTTCCTACACTGGACAACTTGTTACACCTGTTGACAAGTCATTGATAATAATCAGCATTTTTTATTTCGTCATTACATTAACATTACATCACATCATGTCATTAACGTGGTTCTTAAATAGTTGTTGGATACCATTTGGCATCCAGCTGAAGAGTTACTCTGTGATATTTTCACACATCATCTGACCCAGAAAGGAACTTTCCAAATGACAGTCGAATAACGAATAACTGTTTTGTGATAGCTCATGCAATGCCAAAAAAAAGCTGTTTGCAAGGAATGTCCAGAATATTTTGGTGTCTCATTCGTTACACTGTTGAAGACAGTTGTTCCTCGATCCACTTTGGGATCTAATTCCCCTAGCGAATTGAGGTTGATCATCTGTTGATGTCTGCTTGATTTACAGCGAAAGCATGAAGGTAATGTGTTCATATGTTTTTGTGCCTTGGATTGGACACCGAGCCTACTGTGCGCAATTGTGTAGGATAGACTAGTGTGAAACACCCAGCGCTATACTTATTAATTATTCTGGATATATTGATGATAAATTATATAGCCTAGTGGGCTTATTCACTTAAAGTGGTATTGGACACCTTGTTTGACACTTTTTGCATGCTTTTTGGGGGGAGTGGGGGTTCTTTATTAGGCCACCATATATGAACAATTACATAAATTATACAAATGTATAGCACTGAGGTCCCGGAAAATTACAATTAAGAGCTTGAATTTGACTTGCCAATGTCTGTATGAACCCTGCTTAAAGGATGTATAGTTCTACAGTAGGCCCATGTTGTTGTATAGTTGGAGTTATGGTCAATTTGCACCAACGTTTTTATTCCTCCAAGTACACATGTAGATCTGCATGAAAATCCTTTTTATTATTGTATCAAACCATTTTGAAAGTTGTATCCCCAAAATCACACATTGGCCAAATGATTTATAGAAAGACCCACCTACAGCTTCACTCTATCGAATCAGAGTAGCAGAATCAACGCCCTTCTCTTTACAGGCAAGCATGCTAGCCAGTTGAGTTATTTAGACCAACGTAGAACCTTTCACGTGGCTGACTGACATTAGAAAGATGCGTGCTGGCACCCGAAAATGTCATTTTTTCAGATCATGAATAATCACAGAAAATACTTGGATCATTGATACTAATTTTGTCTGACTACCTGGCACACTCCTAGTTTCACTAGCCAATCTGTTGCTATTGCAAGGGCGACGTTGCAGCTGCTGGCTCTGGTGGCGTGGAGAATAAACCATGGAGACTCAAAATAAGCGAAATAATGTACTAAACCTGGACAGATCATTTAAAGTCATCAGTCTCAAGTCAAAGTCGAGTCCCATGTCTTGAGGTTCCAAGTCTAAATCAAGTCTCAAGTTATTTTCAAGTCGAGTCGCAAGTTATTCAATTGGGATTGGGACGCAAACTTGTCACGGTAGTCAGTTGTGTGTATATAGCGGGGATGAAAATAATGTAATTTTGTCTGTCATGATCTCCAAAATTCGATGCATTAGGTCATCACACCATTAATATAGCAGTGGACGCTATAGCTTATCGAATCCATTGTGACACAGTGGGGGACGCATTTTGGCATGACAGGCCGAGCAGTAGAAACTCATCAACATTACATCTTCATAGCAGGTGTTTTTGGACACTAGTGTGCTCTGGGAGCTGCAGAGCAAACAGTATCTGGCCCTGTTACGGATATCACTCTCTCCACTTCCAAACACACACACAGACGTGCGCGCACACACACGCACACACACACGCACACACATACAGTGCTTTCAGAAAGTATTCAGACCCCTTGACATTTTCAGCAGGAGAAAGAATGTCCGTAGGGGGAGTAAGCAAAAAAAGTATAAACCTGCAATGTTTTATCAGAGCTTGAGGTGAGGCGCCCTCTGTCGGAGCCATTGATTAAGTCATGTCAACGCCCCACCATCTGTTACCATGGTAATTGAAGCCCCTAGAAACTGAGAAAAATCACACTGCAGTCTAAAAATTAGGTGAGCTGGACTGGGCAGCCAAGTTTGGTTTGCTATAACGTAAGGGCTGGGGAGATAAGGGCTGGGACAAACAGAGCCAAAGAGTTGTGTGCTTCTGTTTACGGTGTGTCTGTTCCTTTCACACAACTCACAGAGGTTGGGGCCAGAGTAAGACTAAGAGAAAGGAGAGAAACACCATTTGGTCAGTGCCTAGCTGTCACTATCCTATGCTGGCACTGATCTAGAGTCAGCTGAATCATGTGAAGTCACTGTGGACAGTCTTCTCACTGATTTACAGTCAGTGGAGGCATTAGAACCGTTGGGATGACCTGTATAGGTGAGGTATTCATACACACAAGCTGTGCAGACAGCACATCGTTGTGGACAGAAGAGCAGTGTGTGTATGTTTGTGTGTGTGGACCAGAAGTCCCCACAAGAATAGTAAACAAACAAACATTTGACCAACTGGGGATGTTTTGTTGGTCCCCTATTTCTAGGGGGTTTAGGGTTAAGGTTTGAATTAGTGTTAGGGTTAGGTTCAGGGTGAGGAGCTATTTATGGCAAGGCGATCCCCGAGGGGAACTCCACCCCCCCATTCAGCTGAAAAGGCGGCACAGGGAATTCAAAAATATTCTTTAGAAATATTTAACTTTCACACATTAACAAGTCCAATACCTCAAATGAAAGATAAACATCTTGTTCATCTACCCATCATGTCCGATTTTTAAAATGTTTTACAGCGAAAACACAACATATATTTATGTTAGACGACCACCAAATCAAAGGAAAAACGCAGCCATCTTTTCCAGCCAAAGATAGTCACAAAAGCGGGATTAGAGATAAAATGAATCACTAACCTTTTGAAAATCTTCATCAGATGACACTCATATGACATGTTACACAATACATTTGTTTTGTTTGATAATATGCATATTTATATCCACAAATCTCGGTTTACATTAACGCCATGTTCAGAAATGCCTCCAAAATATCCGGAAGAATTATAGAAAGCTACGCCAGATAACAGAAATACTGATTATAAACTTTGACTAAAGATACATGTTCTACATATAATTAAAGATACACTGGTTCTTAATGCAACCGCTGTGTCAGATTTTTAAACGTTACGGAAAAAGCCTACCATGCAATAATCTGAGACAGCGCTCAGACGTAAAAGTATTTCTCCGCCATGTTGGAGTCAACAGAAATACGAAATTACATCATAAATATTCCCTTACCTTTGATGATCTTTCATCAGAATGCAGTGCAAGGAGTCCTAGTTCCACAATAAATTGTTGTTTTGTTCCATAATGTCCAATGCTGGTGTCCAATTAGCTGCATTTGCTACCACTTTCAGCTCACGTGCCCAAAAACTGACGCTGGTCCAGGACAACTCGCACGAAAACTCCAAAAATATATATTTCAGGTCGAATAAACTGGTCAAACTAAGTAGAGAATCGATCTTCAGGATGTTATTTTCATATATATCCAATAACGTTCCAACCGGATCATACGTTTTCAGCTGCAGCCAAATGGAAAGATGGTGGCATCCGCAGAGAAATGTGCCACAGGAAAATGGCATTCTGTCGGGACAGTGACTATTTCCCCTCCCATTCGGTCAAAGTTCACACCAAAAGCTCAATTCCACTTTCTACTGAATGAGGACATCTAGTGGAAGGCGTAGGAAGTGCTTACCAATCCATATCTTGTTGGGAAAGGAGGGGCAATGACGTCAAAGTTGACCCACATTCAGAATTTCACTTCTTGTTTGGAAGATTGCCTGCCCTGAGTTCTGTTATACTCACAGACATAATTCAAACTGTTTTAGAAACTTCAGTGTTTTCTATCCAATAGTAATAATAATGTGCATATATTAGCAATCTAGGGCAGAGTAGGATGCAGTTCACTATGGGCACGCAATACTGTGGGCACAAATACTGCCTCCTATCCTCAACAAGTTATTAAGGGTTTGGGTTAGGAGCTAATGTTAGGTTTAGTGTTAGGGTTAAGGTTAGGGTAAGAGTACAGGATAGGGTTAGAGGTTAGGGAAAATACAATTTTGAATGGGACCGAATTGTGTCAGTTGTAAAAGACTGTGTGTGTGTGTGCGCGTGCGTGTGCATGTGTTCAGGTGAGCAGATGGCAGGACAGGCTTGCTGTTTAGCATATTTGTAGTCTTTGAAATGTGTCCCTCTCCATGCCGAGAGAGAGAGAGAAATGTGTGTGTGCGGGGCCCTGTGTGAGTACCCCTGTCTCAATAGGCAATCTGTGATCCCTGTTATCTCAGCTTGCCCCCCTCCCCTTCTCTAAGTCATTGGCTGTTTGAGGGGTATGGATATCACTGTTGCCCGCGCGATTCCTACGTTGTATCTCATTAGATTAGTGATGATGCATATGAGAGCCCTATGGGCATTTCCATGTAAAAAAGCTCCATGAGCACTAACATGTGAAGTCCTAGGATCCCATCAAATTAGCTGTGAAATGAATGAGTCTATACTATATTAAGGCATATATACATTTTTCAACCATTTTCCATCAAGAAAATTAAGAATAAGGAAAGGCTTTAATTTCTGGTCCAACACATAGATATAATTAAATACATCAAAACATAATTTTGAAGACCCCCGCCAACTAGTATCAACTTTGATATTTAGTTTTGCAGAAATTATTTGCCTTTTGTAAATTTAAAGAGAAATGTCTTGTCACTCTTACCAAAATAACAAATACCTTTAAGATATCTAAAAGAAATGTCTCCCCCATCAGGAGGGAGGGTAATGAAAGTTCACAACAAGTAAAAGTAGACCTACCAATTAGTTATAGTGTTTTTACTTAGATAAATGTTGTTTATGAATTATTAAGTAATTAAAACTGGTCAATCTGTTACAAAAACTATGTAACAATGATTGCATTGGCAACAATCTGTAACATGAGTGAATTTGCTACAATGGAAATTCATAGTTGTCACAAACCACCATTGGTTCCTCTGCTAGTGTCCGCCTTTACACTGGCATACTGTTATGTTCAGCTAATAACAGTTTTATTTCTCTTTCTGTCATATGGTGGTTAAAGCAAAGGTGTGAAAACAGTCTCTCTCTCTCTACTCTACTGAACTATACTGTACTGTACTGACCTCTACTATACTGTTCTTTGTTGTAGTGTACTGTACTCTACTGTGATGTCCAAACTTGTGCAACATAGATGTCTACTATTGGTACATAATTTGTCTGGTCCAAACCAACCAAATTTGGTCTTGTTTGGGGGCAGATATCATTAGCTAGCTAATAGCTAGTGTGTAGGATAATACCCAAACATGCAAAGGAGGATATTACATTTTTCTATATCTGTGTACCTATTCAGGATACATCACCATGAAAAGAATGGCATTCATTATTAATCATTTCTGTATAGTATAGATCAGGGACCCATGACGTCATTCTGTTACCAGGGGTTAAGCCACTTCAAAAACCAAAAGGGATTTTTTTTTTTAACTCAAGCTGTCATATCATAGCTGACACCCCATTCTTACTGTAGACATCTATGAATCTTAATTTGGAGTAGATATTAAACATATTGTTCCCCTCCTTGTTTTGGGCGACGTTCGGCGGTCGACCCCACCGGCTTTCTAGCCATCGCCGCTCCATTTTTCATGTATCCATTTGTTTTGTCTTGTTCCCTGCACACCTGGTTTTCATTCCCCAATCAATCTACATGTATTTATTCCTCTGTTCCCCATGTTTTTGTGTAAGATTGCTTGTGTTAAGTGTACTTTGTCTATTTGGTGTTTTGTTTACACGCCAGACTTTTGTAATTTGTTCCGTGTTTGGGCACGTTGGTTGTGCTTCTGTTATTTTTACTGGAATAAAGTGTGCGTCCGTTCGCTTCACTCTGCTCTCCTGCACCTGACTTTGCCTCCAATACATCCTTATGACACATATTTTGGGGGAATACATGGTCACAAAAAATGGAGGGAGATTTTACCGTCATTCGCTCACCAAACATCTGCACTGTTCTTTGAGTAAATGTTTTATTGACATTCTTTTAAATATGAAAAATTTGAGTCTCAGCATAATTAAGTTACCATGAAATTGCCCCTACCGGCTAGATCTTTACCATTGGACACATAGCCTACAGGTCCCTGATGAGACTCTGTGGTGTTTGACATCATGGTTAAGACATTCTGATGAGCAATGACATCACAATGACATAACAGAAGTACAATGATTCCATTTTTTATGACAGTACCATGGTTTCAGTAGCATGGAGAGGGGGTAAGCACGTTAGTTTACACTGCTCAAATAAGATGGTAACAACCAGAGAAGAACCAATTGATAGTATATTTGTCGCTGCTTAGTATTCATGTAAATAATTGTTAATTATCTTGGTTGTTATGTAGGAACAACTATTAGTTACTGAAGATCTATCAATAGAGGCTATACTTATTAACTTCTTTGGGATCGGTGTTCTGTCCACAGGACGGTTGAGCTAACATAGGCTAATGCGATTAGCATGAGGTGTAAGAAACAAGAACATTTCCAGGACATAGACATATCTCATATTGGCAGAGTTAAATTGTCTAACTGCACTGTCCAGTTTACATTAGCTATTACAGTGAAAGAATACGATGCTATTGTTTGAGGACAGTGCACAGTTTTGAACATGAAAAGTTATTATTGAACAAATTAGGCACATTTGGGCAGTTTTGATGCTAAATTTTGAACAGAAATGCAATTGGATCAATCTAAATATTTGCACATACACTGCTGCCATCTAGTGGCCAAAATCTAAATTGAACCTGGGCTGGAATAATACATTATGGCCTTTCTCTTGCATTTCGAAGATGATGGTACAAAAAAATACAAAATAACAGTTGGATTTTTCTTTGTATTATCTTTCACCAGATCTATTGTGTTATATTCTCCTACATTCCTTTAAAATGTTCAACTTCAAAGTGTTTCCTTTCAAATGGTACCAATAATATGCATATCCTTGCTTCAGGGCCTGAGTTACAGGCAGTTAGATTTGGGTATGTAATTTTAGGCTAAAACATCTAAAAAAAGGGGTGTATCCTTAATGAACTTGGAACTTTCACTTATGCTGTGCATGGGCCATCTATCACGTTTCAGGTAAGACACAGATGCAGACAGTGTCGAAGTAACAAACATTTATTACTAGTACAGGGGCAGGCAAAATGACAAGTCAGGGGCAGGCAGAGGTCAGTAATCCAGAGGGTGCAAAGGGTCCAGAACGGCAGGCAGTCTCAGGGTCAGAGCAGGCAAGGGTCAATAATCCAGTGTTGTGTGGCAAGGTACAGATCGGCAGGCAGGCAGGTTCAGGGCAGGCAGAATGGTCAAAACCCCGGAAAAACTAGAAAACAGGAACTAGAACAGACAGGTGGGAAAACGCTGGTAGGTTCCCACCTGTCTGTTCTAGTTCCTGTTTTCTAAAAATGAACACTCAACAGACAAACAAAGAACACAGGTATAAATACACTGGGGATAATGGTAAAGATTGGCGACACCTGGAGGGGAGTGCAGACGAGCACAAATAGGTAAAACAGGGTGTGACATCATCCTTACCTTTTCGATCTTTGCTTGTAGCTGGGTAGTTACTTCTTGTTTTCGTCTTGTTTCCGATTACTGTCCTGTCGTTACCCACTTATTTTAGCATTGTACTTAAGCAAATATTATGTAGTACCTTACCTGTTACTTCAAGTGCAGTATCACTATGTTTTCATTCTAACTATGGGGCCTAGGCACGGTATTCTAAAGTAATGCTCTGTTCCCCTGTTACCATGTTAATTAGTATTCGTGTCCTTACTACTTTCACCATAGTTTGTGTACTTTACTACACTATATATACAGAAGTATGTGGACACCTCTTCTAAATCAGTGGATTCGGCTATTTCAGCCACACCCAATTCTGATAGGTGTATAAAATCGAGCACACAACCATGCAATCTCCATAGACTCGCGCGCTTCATTCAATAATCCATGGTTCCCTCCTTCAAAATGCACACAAAATGAATCCCAAACGTTACCAATACACTTCTCCAAAGAAGTCAAACAATGTTTATAATCAAACCTCAGGTACCCTAATACATAAATAAATGATAAAATTTAAGACAGAGATTTAAGTTTGTCACCAGCTAAAGAAGGACTTTATCGAACAAAAGGACCATTTGTGATGTATCTTGGACTTTCTGGAGTGCCAACAGAAGAAGATCTTCAAAGGCATTTATTTTGTCACTATTTCTGACTTTCATGGCACACCAGCCTGGTTGGAAAATGTTTTTAATGCTTCTGTGTGCGGGGTGCTATCCTCAGATAATCGCATGGTGTGCTTTCACCGTAAAGCCTTTTTGAAATCTGACACAAGAGGCTGGGTTAACAAGAAGTAAAGATGTTTTCAAATGTACGACACTTGTTTTATCATGAATGTTAAATATTACTATTTCTAATTTGAATATTGCGCTCTGCAATTTCACCGGATGTTGTCGAGGTGGGTCGTTAGCGCCACATCAAGCCCAAAGAGGTTTTAAAGTCACTTAAGATAAAAAATGTTTCCTTTGGCTAAATATTCTCAGACTTTCATAAAACAGCCTCACAAGTGATCTCTCGTTTCTGTATAAATTGATAGTAAGTGCTGCTGCAGCGCACTGAAGCATTGCTCTGCCTCTTCTCACAATGATTAATCTGGCCCTGGGTATACCGGACTATGGCCCATCACATCATTGGGCAAAAGCCGTGCTTGATAGAAATAGGGGCTGGTATTCATGCTACGTACTGATACGTTTACATTTAGGTGCAGGAGCTCCACAATTCTTTTTAGCTAATATTCTATGTAGATGAGCTGAGCCTCGTTAGTGCTAGAGCTGTGTATGTGGATGTCAGTGATCAGGTAGAGGGAGTAGGAAGATAATCAACATTTGAGACGTAGAAGCAGTTGGGTGGATATTTATTGAGGGTCAAAGGGGCTCCCTACATCTCCACAACATGAGGAAAATGGTGTGGTACTTTTGTATCTAATTACTAAACGTGAAGATTCTCTCTCTTCAGACTAGCACCGCATGGTCGTCTTATCATCCCCAGCCTAAGCTTTCTTTTCTCTTCTCGAATGCAATTATTCCCCAGGTCACTGTTATAAATGAGAATTTCTTACCTGGATATGATAGGGAAACATGTAAATCCTCTCATCTTATCTCTCTCTCCATCACTTTGGCACACACACACACACACACACACACACACACACACACACACACACACACACACACACACACACACACACACACACACACACACACACACACACACACACACACACACACACACACACACACACACACACACACACACCATTGAAATCCAATTAGGGGTTTCCCAGCACTGATCCCAGCCTTGCCATCAGCGTTCCCAATAGTGCAGTGTGCCAGGAAATTATCTGCGTAAACGTACCAAAAACCCAAATTGAAGAATTGGCTGGTGTTAAGCCTATGTTGTTGCTGCACATTAAAGGGACCACCATCTCTAATTCAATTAAACCAACAGAATCTCTGAGGTGGGGCTTGATATACAAAGGAAGCAGAAGTGGTAAGCGGTGAGTGGGGGGTTGGGAGGTGGGAGGAGGAGGAAGGAGCAATTGTTTTATGTAGCATTTCGCTACACCCCTAATAGCATCTGCTAAATATGTGTATGTGACCAATAAATTGGACTTGAAAAGGAAAGCGGACATTTGGTGTGTTTTTGTCTTTGTACTCAGGAGCGGCTCCAACACTCAACGCATTGTAGTGTTTTAGGAGTCAATCAAAGTTGCTCTCTCCCTTTTTCCCACCCAGTCTTTCTCCCTTTCTTGTGGAAAATACATAAGATGTTATTTAGGAAAGTCACACGTTTCTGGAATGAAAGTGTGTTGATCTATGTGTCAAATGTTATTTTATTTAACCAGAGTCTGCAATATCTCCAGCTGTTCAATGATCGATAATGTGATTTGTGTTTTTGTATCATTTGATGTTGTCAATGGAGGGGAGGGCTGGGCAGGTAAGGTGAGAGACTGAGAGGGTGGAAAGGTGGAGGGGAGGAGAGGAGCATCTGTGAGGTAAGTCGGGTGAGAGTTAGACAGGGTAGTGGGTCATTAGCCAGGGTAGTGGGTCATTAGCCCTCTTTCAGTGAATCACACCATGCCTTCAACTGCACATCAACAGCCCCACTACAAGTCAATGGTGGGGGAAAATGAAATCTACAGTTGATAGGGAAGGAACTCTGCAGTTGGTAGAGAAGGATACATACAAACAAAGGTTAAAAAACTTAAGTGGAGAAAAATGTTGCTAAGTATTCAGTCACATCTGGAGTAAAACTGGCACTATCCCTACGGTGAAGCATGGTGGAGGTACCATGCTGTGCTGATGTTTTTCAGCAGCAGGGACTGGGAAACCAGTCAGGATCAAGGCAAAGATGAACGGAGTAAAGTACAGACATCCTTGATGAAAACCTGCTCTAGAGCGCTTAGGACCTCAGACTGGGGCGAAGGTTCGCCTTCCAACAGAACAACGACCCTAAGCACACAACTAAGAGTGGCATGAGTGGCTTCGGGACAACTCTCTGAATGTCCGTGACTGGCCAAGCCAGAGCCCGGAGTTTAAACCAATTGAACATCTTTGGAGAGACCTGAAAATAGCTGTGCAGCAACACTCCCCATCCAACCTGACAGAGCTTGAGGGGATCTGCAGAGAAGAATGGGAGAAACTCCCCAAATACAGTTGTGCCAAGCTTGTAGCGTCATAATACTTGATGCTATAATCGCTGCCAAAGGTGCTTCAACAAAGTACTGAGTAAAGGTTCTGAATACTTACGCAAATGTGATATTTCCGGGTTTAAAAAATAAATACATTTGCAAACATTTCTAAAAAAAACTATTGTGCGTAGATTGATGAAGGGGGGGAAACAATGTAATCCATTTTAGAATAAGGCTGTAACGTAAGAAAATGTTGAAAAAGTCAAGGAGTCTGAATACTTTCTGAAGGCACTGTATAATAGTACTGTGGACTGGATATCATCTTTATCTGATCCATGATAACAGCATTCTGTCAGTGTCACACTCAGAGCAACTATTGATGACTTGTGACATGCCCACTGTAAAAGTGTTAATAACTTTTGTTCACCATTGTAACTGAATGAAACTCCTCTTTGCCAGAGGCTCACACAGTCATTTTTTACAACTGTAAGTGATGGGTCAATTTGGCAGTTATGGCCCCATGCTGAGACTGTGGCATGCGCCCTTTTAGTGCATGTTTGATTGCACGCTAATGATTTTACCACCCCCTCTCTCAACAACCCTCGTAGCAGCATTCAGCCCTGGGAGTGACTTCAGAAAGACAAAAGGTTTGTCTGGTGTCTAATGTCACTGTAAAAATACCTGATTTGAAAAAGGCTACATGTTAATGTATGATAATATAGGACAATACTGTTTGACATGACTAATGTAATGCTAATTTAACATAATGTATGGTCTTTTATATGTACTGTATATGTTAATCTATTGTAATATATGGTAATTTCACACTTCAGCTGCACCAGGTAATTTAATTGTTAAGATGGTGTCACGCGATGATATGGTGTGTGTTTTTTCCACTACGACTCGGGAAATTATGCCGTTTATTCGGCTATAGATTGTCACGTTCTGACCTTTATTTCCTTTGTTTTGTCATTATTTAGTATGGTCAGGGCGTGAGTTAGTTGTCTCTGAGAATCATACTTAGGTAGCCTGGGTTTCACTGTGTGTTTGTGGGTGTTTGTTTCCGTGTCTGTGTTTTTCACCACACGGTACTGTTTTGGGTTTCGTTCATTCCACGTTTATTGTTTTTTGTATTCAGTTGTTCATGTGTACTGTTTCTTATTAAAAGAACCATGGATACTTACCTCGCCGCATATTGGTCCTCCGATCCTTCTCGCCTCTCCTCTTCGGAAGAAGAGGAGGAAATCCCTTACACAGATGGAATAAGTTACGGGTGATAAGGGTGGTGAAAGTGCAGGGTATCAGAAGGGTGATAAGCTTGATGCTCCTTTCCAATGAATATCGAGAGTCTTATTCTGGTGACATGATGATTGATGCGTGGCTGCCATTTGACAAATAAAAATTCTCGCCTCTTTTGTCCATAATCATCTCATCATGGAGGTAGCTGTCATGACTCCCCTGTGAGGATCAAAAGGATTGAGTTACAGTGTATCAGCGCTACAGAACTCTTTCCCACAGAAGGGGGGAGTGGGATTGAGATGCGGGTTTTATGACACTTCACGGCCATCGTAAATTGTAAGGCAGCAGACGATTCCTTTCTGCTCTAGTATGGGGATTGGAATGTCTTTGTGTGCCTTATGAAAGTCTACCTCAAAACTAAAACTTCAAATACAGTGGGGCAAAAAATAATTTAGTCAGCCACCAATAGTGCAGGTTCTCCCACTTAAAAAGATTAGAGAGGCCTGTAATTTTCATAATAGGTACACTTCAACTATGACAGACAAAATGAGAAAAATAAATCCAGAAAATCACATTGTAGGATTTTTAATGAATTTATTTGCAAATTATCAAACTTTTTTAACAAATCAAAAACTGAAAAATTGGGCGTGCAAAATTATTCAGCCCCTTTACTTTCAGTGCAGCAAACTCTCTCCAGAAGTTCAGTGAGGATCTCTGAATGATCCAATGTTGACCTAAATGACTAATGATGATAAATACAATCCACCTGTGTGTAATCAAGTCTCCGTATGAATGCACCTGCATTGTGATAGTCTCAGATGTCCGTTAAAAGCGCAGAGAGCATCATGAAGAACAAGGAACACACCAGGCAGGTCCCAGATACTGTTGTGAAGAAGTTTAAAGCCGGATCTGCATACAAAAAGATTTCCCAAGCTTTAAACATCCCAAGGAGCACTGTGCAAGCGATAATATTGAAATGGAAGGAGTATCAGACCACTGCAAATCTACCAAGACCTGGCCGTCCCTCTAAACCTTCAGCTCATACAAGGAGAAGACTGATCAGAGATGCAGCCAAGAGGCCCATGATCACTCTGGATGAACTGCAGAGATCTACAGCTGAGGTGGGAGACTCTGGCCATAGGACTTACAATCAGTCGTATATTGCACAAATCTGGCCTTTATGGAAGAGTGGCAAGAAGAAAGCCATTTCTTAAGGATATCCATAAAAAGTGTCATTTAAAGTTTGCCACAAGCCACCTGGGAGACACACCAAACATGTGGAAGAAGGTGCTCTTGTCAGATGAAACCAAAATTGAACTTTTTGGCAACAATGCAAAACGTTATGTTTGGCGTAAAAGCAACACAGCTCATCACCCTGAATACACCATCCCCACTGTCAAACATGGTGGTGGCAGCATGATGATTTGGGCCTGCTTTTCTTCAGCAGGGACAGGGAAGATGGTTAAAATTGATGGGAAGATGGATGGAGCCAAATACAGGACCATTCTGGAAGAAAACCTGATGGAGTCTGCAAAAGACCTGAGACTGGGACGGAGATTTGTCTTCCAACAAGACAATGATCCAAAACATAAAGCAAAATCTACAATGGAATGGTTCAAAAATAAACATATCCAGGTGTTAGAATGGCCAAGTCAAAGTCCAGACCTGAATCCAATCAAGAATCTGTGGAAAGAACTGAAAACTGCTGTTCACAAATGCTCTCCATCCAACCTCACTGAGCTCGAGCTGTTTTGCAAGGAGGAATGGAAAAAATGTCAGTCTCTCGATGTGCAAAACTGATAGAGACATACCCCAAGCGACTTACACCTGTAATCGCAGCAAAAGGTGGAGCTAAAGTATTAACTTAAGGGGGCTGAATAATTTTGCACGCCCAATTTTTCCGTTTTTGATTTGTTAAAAAAGTTTGAAATATCCAATAAATGTCGTTCCACTTCATGATTGTGTCCCACTTGTTGTTGATTCTTCACAAAAAAATACAGTTTTATATCTTTATGTTTGAAGCCTGAAATGTGGCAAAAGGTCGCAAAGTTGATTAGCCAACCTCAGAAGACCACTCTTCCAGAACGAGTACCAGGAAACGGACAACTATGAGAAATGACATTTTGACATCTTGTGGACAATCAGAGACCGAAGGAGATGGCTATCCAAAGAACAAGCATCGGTCGAACCCCAGCCACTAAGAGGAACTCAGAGGTTAACCTCTCTAGGGTATGTGGTCCCACCTGGCCAACATCCAGTGAGATTGCAGAGCGCCAAATTTAAATACAGAAATACTCATTATAAAAATTCAGAAAAGATACAACTAATTTACATAGTTTTAAAGATTAACTTCTTGTGAGTCCAACCATGGTGTCCGATTTCAAAAATGCTTTTTTGCGAAAGCATACCTTACAATTATTTGAGAACATAGCCCAGCAGACAAATCATTAAACAGTAACCAGCCAAGTAGGAGTCAGAAATAGAGAAATAGAAATAGAGATAAAATTAATCACTTAACTTACGATGATCTTCAGATGTTTGCACTCAGAAGACATTCATTTATTCAATAAATGTTCCTTTTGTTTGATAAAGTCTCTCTTTATATCTGAAAACCTCCATTTTGTTTGCACATTTTCTTCAGTAATCCACAGGCTCAAACGCAATCACAACAGGCAGACAAAAAAATCAAAATTGTATCTGTAAAGTTCATAGAAACATGTCAAACGATGTTTATATTCAATCATCATGTTGTTTTAGCCTTTTTTAAATTATCGATAATATTTCAACCGGACAATAACGTTGTCAATATAAAAGGTAAACAAGAAAGGCACTCTTGGTAGCGCCCATGAAAAAGCTCTGTGACACGGCAGGGTCCACTCATTCAGACTGCTCTTACTCCCTCATTTTTCAGAATACAAGCCTGAAACCATTTCTAAAGACTTGACATCTAGTGGAAGGCATAGGAACTGCAATTTGAGTCATAAGTAAATGGATACTGTAATGGCATTGAATAGAAAACTACAAACAAAAAAAATCCTACTTCCTGAATGGATTTTTCTCAGGTTTTCACTGACCAAATCAGTTCTGTTATTCTCAGAGACATTATTTTAACCGTTTTGGAAACTTTAGAGTTTTCTATCCAAATCTACTAATTATATGCATATCCTATCTTCTGGGCCTGAGTAGAAGGCAGTTTAATTTGGGCATGCTTTTCATCCAAACTTCCAAATGCTGCCCCCTACCCTAGAGAAGTTAAACTAGTGTTTTTTGATTCAGTATCTGGGAATTTAAAGCCAAGCCAGGTGGCAGGGTAGCCTAGTGGTTAGAGTGTTGGACTAGTAACCAGAAGGTTGCAAGTTCAAACCCCTGAGCTCACAAGGTACAAATATGTTGTTCTGCTCCAGAACAAGCAGTTAACCCACTGTTCCTAGGCTGTCATTGAAAATAAGAATTTGTTCTTAACTGACTTGCCTGGTAAAATACAAAACAAATGTCATCATGGACAGCCTTTTAATCACAAGAAGTACATTTGATGGAAACACATCTCTGGTCGGAAAATGCTTTTAGAATATTTGCATGAACATTTTTCGCCAATTGGATGGAAACCTAGCTATACAGCTATTTATCTTCTTCTTGCTTTGCGTCTCTCCCCCACTCTGTCTGTCTGTCTCTTATTGTTTTTGTTATATCTCTCCCTCACTACTTCCCTCTAATATTTTTGTTCATGTGTCTCTCACCTTCTATTCGCTTGTGTCAACCCACATGCCAGCCTTCCTCCCGTACTCTGTCTGCGAGTCTGTCTGTGCACTTTTGAAAAGTCATAGATAACTTGTAGTTTCACTTAACATTTCTTTATAATCTTTATATCTTCTTCTACCACACATATGACTTTATTAAGTCTATCATGTCCATGAAGGGAGAGTTCTTCCTTCTTTATTTCTGATTGCTGTATAGCACTGTATTCGTCAATTGAAGCCATTTTCAGAATAGATCAAAATCAGTAGAAAATGTAATACCTTGACTAAGGAAGAAATTGTATTTCTCCAATCTCTCATTTCCTTTCTGACCATCATTTCAGCACAGAGAGGAGAGAGAAAGGATAGCGAGAGCGAGGGTAAGCAGAGATTGGTCGGAGTTTCAAATTCCTCTCATTCACAATGGTGGTGTTTTTAAGGAAGGGATAGAAAAGGTGAAAACAAGTCAGTTGCACAACTGAATGCATTCAACCAAAATGTGTCTTCCACATTTAACACAACCCTTCTGAATCGGAGAGGTGCAGTGGGTTGCCTTAATTCACGTCATCAGCACCCAGGAAGCAGTTGTTGGGGGTTAACTGCCTTGCTCAAGGGCAGAACAGCAAATGTTTCCATGCTGCCAGCTCTGGGATTCAAACCAAAGGCTTTTTGGTTACTGGCTCAACACTCTTAACCAGTAGGCTACCTGGGACAGATTGGGATTCTGGCAATTCCGGCAAATACCAGATGGGCTGGACCATTGTTTTGTTGTGTGGGCTGGTCACAATTGACACACACAAATATATTTTTAGATTTTTAAAAAAAATGGCTGGCATCCCATTTTTTTGCACAATTTCTCTGTTATACTAATCTATAATGAGACTTTGGCTAATCAGCGTGCAATGGCCAGCACCCTTACCAATATTAAATTGGCTATTAGCAGTGGGTATTAAATTAGACTTAGCGATCTAGTTCATGTGCTTTGAGTTTCCACTTCCTCAGGTGTTGAACTCAAAATGATTGATATTACACGGGACACAAATATAATGTAAATTCTTGGTCCCATGTTTCATGAGCTGAAATAAAAGATCCCAGACATTTTTTATGTGCACAAAAAGCGTATTTATCTAAAATGCTGTGCTCAAATTTGTTTACATTCCTGTTAGTGAGCATTTCTCCTTTGCCAGTATAATCCATGCACCTGTCACACAACACAATGCCACAGATGTCTCACATTTTGAGGGAGTGTGAAATTGGCATGCTGACTGTAGGAATGACCACCAGTGCTCTTGCCAGATAATTTAATGTTAATTTCTGAACCATTTTGTTTTAGAGAATTTGGCATTACGTCCAACAGGCCTCACAACTGCCTACTACGTGTAACCACACCAGCCCAGTACCACATCAGGCTTTTTCTCCTGCGGGATCATCTGAGACCAGTCACCTGAAAAGCTGATGAAACTGTGGGTTTGCACAACCAAATAATTTTTTGCACAAACTGTCAGAAACCATCTCAGGGAAGTTCATCTGTCGAGTATAACAGGTGTAGAATTTACAGTGAAACGCTTACATACAAGCCCTTAATAACCAACAATGCAGTTTTCAGAAAAAAACAAGTGTTAAGTAAAAAAATAGATAAGTAAAAAAAAAAAATTATAAGTAGCAAATAATTCAAGAGCAGCAGTAAAATGACAATAGCAAGTCTATATACAGGGGGTACAGGTACAGAGACAATGTGCAGGGGCACCGGTTAGTCAAGGTAATATGTACATGAACTCTAGGTAGAGTTAAAGTGGCTATGCATAGATCATTTTTATTTAACTTTTATTTAACTAGGCAAGTCAGTTCAGAACAAATTCTTATTTACAATGACAGCCTACGAACAGTGGGTTGACTAACTTGTTCAGGGACAATAAATAAATAAATGCTCTAACCACAAGGCTACCTGCCACCCCATAATGAACATAGAGTAGCATCAGTGTAAAAGGGGGGGGGGGGGCAATGCAAATAGTCTGGGTAGCCATTTCATTATCTGTTCAAGAGTGTTATGGCTTGGGGGTAGAAGCTGTTAAGTATTTTGGACCTAGACTTGGCGCTCCGGTACCGCTTGCCTTGCGGTAGCGGGACCACCCATACGTAGAATGTATGCACACATGACTGTAAGTCGCTTTGGATAAAAGCGTCTGCTAAATGGCATATATTATTATTATTATTATTATTAGAACAGTCTATGACTAGGGTGGCTGGAGTCTTTGCCAATTTTTTGGGCCTTCCTCTGACAACGCCTGGTATAGAGGTCCTGGATGGCAGGAAGCTTGGCCCCAGTGATGTACTGGGCCGTACGCACTACCCTCTGTAGTGCCTTGCGGTCGGAGGCCGAGCAGTTGCCATACCAGGCAGAGATGCAACCGGTCAGGATGCTCTCGATGGTGTAGCTGTAGAACCTTTTGAGGATCTGAGGACCCATGCCAAAACTTTTCAGTCTTCTGGGGAATAGGCTTTGTCGTTCCCTCTTCACGACTGTCTTGGTGTGTTTGGACCATGATAGTTTGTTGTGTATGTGGACACCAAGGAACTTGAAGCTCTCAACCTGCTCCACTACAGCCCCATCGAATGGGGGCGTGCTCAGGCCTCCTTTTCCTGTAGTCCACAATCATCTCCTTTGTCTTGATTACACTGAATGAGAGGTTGTTGTCCTGGCACCACATGGCCAGGTCTCTGACCTCCTCCCTATAGGCTGTCTCGTTGTTGTCGATGATCAGTTGTGTCATCGGCAAACTTAATGATGGTGTTGGAGTCGTAACTGACCATGCAGTCATGAGTAAACAGGGAGTACAGGAGGGGACTGAGCATGCACCCTGAGGGCCCCCGTGTTGAGGATCAGCGTGGCGGATGTGTTGTTACCTACCCTCACCACCTGGGGGCGGCCGTCGGGAAGTCCAGGATCCAGTTGCAGAGGGAGTGGTTTAGTCCCAGGGTCCTTAGCTTAGTGATGACCTTTAACCTGTTATGGCTGCAATCCTGATACCGGGATCAATATGACAACTACCAGTGAAAAGAGAGGGTGCCACAATTCAAACCACAGAAATCTCATAATCACAATTCCTAAAACAAACATGTTTCTTATATCATTTTAAATCTATTTTAGTTGTTAATCCCACCAAAGTGTCCGATTTCAAATAGGCTTTTCAGCGAAAGCACAACAAACGATTGTTAGGTCTCCACTAAAACACAATAAGCACAGCAATTTTCCTGCAAAATATAGCCTTCACAAAAACCAGAAATAAAGATAAAATTAATCACTAACCTTGAAGTATCTTCATCAGATGACACTCATAGGACTTCATGTTACACAATACATGCATGTTTTGTTTGATAAAGTTCCTATTTATATTTAAAAAATCTGAGTTTACATTGGCGCGTTAGATTCACTAGTTCCAAAAACATCAACATCCCTCACGACGCCAGGACAGCGGAGTCAATCACCACCTTCCGGAGACACCTGAACCCCACCTCTTTAAGGAATACCTAGGATAGGATAAGTAATCATTCTCACCCCCCCCCCCTTTAAGATTTAGATGCACTATTGTAAAGTGACTGTTCCACTGGATGTCATAAGGTGAATGCACCAATTTGTAAGTCGCTCTGGATAAGAGCGTCTGCAAAATGACTTAAATGTAATGTAAATGTAAATGTAAATGTGATTTTGCATAGCCACATCATTCAACAGAAATTCTCATCATAAATGTAGATGATAATATAGTTAAACACATGGAATTATAGATATACCTCTCCTTAATGCAACCACTGTGTCAGATTTTTTAAAAACTTTACGGAAAAAGAAATGCATGCAATAATCTGAGAAAAAAAACACCACAGCCGCACAGATGGCGTCAACATAAACAAGAAATTACATGATAAATATTGAAAGCACGCCAGGAATCCCAGGTCCACAATAAATGTTTGTTTGGTTCGAAAATGTCCGTTTTTATGTCCAAATACCTTCGTTTGTTAGAGCGTTTGGTATACATATCCAAACGCTAATTCTGGTCAGCGTTACATCGGACAAAAACTTCAAAAAGTGATATTATCGGTCGAAGAAACATTTCAAACTAAGTACAGAATCAATCTTTAGGGTGTTTTTAACAAATAGCTTCAATAAAGTTCCAACCGGAGTATTCTTTCTTGTCTTCATGAGCAATGGAACGCAAGTGACTACCATGAGGAAAAAGTGGGATCACAAAATGGCTGCTTAATGGAAAGCTGATATATTCTGCTCTCATTCACTCCCACAACAACATAGAAGCCTCATTATCATTTCTATTGATGGTTGACATCTAGTGGAACCCCTAGGCAGTGCAACATCATTCATATCTCAAGGGGATTTCATTGGGGACTCTGGTGAATACATACAAGCTCAGATTTCTGATTTCAACTCAGGATTTTACCTGCCAATACTCACAGACATCATTCAAACAGTTTTAGAAACTTCAGAGTGTTTTCTATCCAATACTAATAATAAAATGCAAATATTAGCAACTATGACTGAGGAGCTGGCCGTTTGATATGGGCACCTTTTCATCCAAGCTACTTAATACTGCCCCTGCAGCCATAAAAAGTTAAGGGCATTGGTGTTGAATGCTGAGCTGTAGTCAATGAATAGCATTCTCACATAAGTGTTCCTTTTGTCCAGGTGGCTACAGATGTGAGTGCCATGGGGTCGGTAGTCATTTAGGCATTTTACCTTAGTGTTCTTGGACACAGGGACTATGGTGGTCTGCTTGAAACATGTTGGTATTATAGACTCAGTCAGGGACAGGTTGAAAATGTCGAAGCGAGCATAGAAGTAATTTAGCTCATCTGGTAGGCTTGTGTCACTGGGTAGCTCGCGGCTGTGCTTCCCGTTGTAGTCTGTAATAGTTTGCAAGCCTTGCCACATCCAACGTGCATCAGAACCAGTGTAGTACGAGTCAATCTTAGTCATGTATTGACCCTTTGCCTGTTTGATGGTTTGTCAGAGGGCATAGCTGGATTTCTTATAAGCTTTACATTCTCGCTCCTTGAAAGCAGCAGTTCTACCCTTTAGATCAGTGCGGATGTTGCCTGTAATCCATGCCAGTAATCCATCTGTTTGGGTTATGTACGTACAGTCACTGTGGGGGCGACGTTATCAATGCAGCTCATTGAGTGAGATCTCAGTGCCAGCATCTGTTTGTGGTGGTAAATAGACAGCTACGAAGGATATAGATGAAAACTCTCTTGGTAAATAGTGTGGTCTACAGCTTATCATGAGATACTCTAACTCAGGTGAGCAAAACCTTGAGACTTCCTTAGATTTCGTGCACCAGCTGTTGTTTGCAAATATACATACACCGTCACCCTTTGTCCTACCAGAGGCTGCTGCTCTATCCTGCCGAAAAATCGCAAAACCCGCCAGCTGTGTGTTAATCAAGTCATCGTTCAGCCACGACTCGTTAAACATAAGATATGACAGTTTTGGTCCCATTGGTAGGATGTACATGCTCGTAGTTCTTCTATTTTATTATCCAATGATTGTACGTTGGCTAATAGGACCGATGGTAAAGGCAGATTACCTACTCGCCGTCGGATCCTTAAAAGTCACCCAGAACTACATCCCCGATATTTCCTTCTCTTTCTCCTGCAAATGACAAGGATGATTTAAAATTAAGTTATAAATAATGCAACAAAAAAAACTGTACCTCCCCAAAAAAACATATTCCTGTGGTGTAAGTAATTACTCTCTATTGAACAAGTCTAATAGTCTAATTGTCAACCCAACATTCATGACAATCACTGGATTAGGTTGTTGACTGCATATCAAAATATCTTTACTCATGCATTCCTGCTTGGATGTGTTAGACCAAAAACTTTTTTTTAAATACCTCAGTTTTTTTAAATTATACTTCTTATTAAAGCACTATGAATTACTTTATAGAAAGATATGGGTTCAACCACATCATGGGCGTGTCACCAACTGTAAAAGTTAGTGACACCAATGACACCAGTGTAAAATGTTAGTCTGGAGCTCTGTAGAAGTAATTAACACTTAGGGTAGGTGTTTATTCAGGGGAACACATTTGACAGGCACTAATTTGCCATGTAGCCTCAGTCATTAGCTTGGCTTTTATAACGTATAAGGCTTAAGCAGACAGGCATGCAGACCGACAGAAAACAAGAAGAAGCACAGAGTGACTTCAGAGAAGATGCTGAGAAAGACAGACAGCACATTGGGGAAGGCAAACAAAATGGCTAGGGCAAAGTGGCAAGTTGTATCTCCAGTGGTGTTTTTACGTAAATTACTGTTTTATACATGAGATGGTTATTAAAAAAAAGAGGAGGAGGAGGATCATGTTGTCAACACTACTGCTTCTGTAGGGTGTGTAGGATCAGGGTGTATGTTTGTAGATGGTGTGTGTGTGTGTATGGCTGGTGAAGTGGGGGGGGTTAGTTGGCAGTGTGCACATTGACGTGGGCCGGTGTGGATAAAATGCCAGGGGTTCATAAATCCTTCTCTCCAGGTTGGTTGATGCAATACGTCAGCTACGAGGAGTGGAGAGAGGAGAGCGGAGGGAAGGAGAGGACACATCAAAGATGTGGTTATAATGACCGCTAGCAGCCCTACTATAGGTAACTGCCACATTTTTTTAATTAAATATTAACATAAAGTGTCTGAATAAGGTGTTTGGCCACCACAAACCAGAACAGCTTCAATGCACCTTGGCATAGATTCTACAAGTGTCTGGAACACTATTGGAAGGAAGCGACACCACTCTTCCATGAAAGATTTCACAATTGAGTGTTTTGTTGATGAAAGCGCTGTTTCAGGCGCCCACAGGTGTTCAATTGGGTTGAGATCTGGTGACCGAGACGGCCATGGCATATGATTGAAATAGTTTTCAAGCTCATCAAACCATTCAGAAACCACTCTTTCCCTGTGGATGGGGGTATTGCCATCCTATCAGGGCATAGCCATGGTAACCAAAATAACAGCCAAAATAATGGCCTGCCCAGCATTTTTATACAGGACCCTAAGCATGATTACCATGTACTGTATGTTGTCTCTCATCGTCATACTCCAATAGTAATACACTTTATACAGTAGTTTAGGTCTGACTCATCTTGCCCACTATCTCTCTGTCGTGCCCATTTGGGTGCTGCATGGCAGCAATTTTGTGCTGAAATCACTTCCAGTTGCATCTATCACCAATGAGCAAACTCGGAATGAGTCACACCACCTCTGCATTTTGTGGGCCTGTGCACAGAGAGGTGTTCAAATAAGCCCGCTTTGATTATCCGCTCGTCCTTCTGTCTCCAAACAGTCACATCTCAAGACTTAATTAGTGAGAGAATTAAGCTTCAAATGAGCAACAACAAGTAGGCAAATTAAATATTGACATGAATTAAAACCCATAAATTAATGTCTGCCTAATGCACGCTGAGTCGGCTGTGCGACACTTGTTGAGTGCAGTTGGGGGAAAAAAACTCTGAACACAGACAGTGGCTGTGAGTGTTTGTGTACTTAAAGAAGGCACGTACTAACTAGTATTTGCACAGCGCAACATTTCCAGAGAGAATAAATAAGTAGGGTGAACAAAAAGGAGAGAGGATGTGTGTGTGTGTGTTCAACAGGCTATGTCTCCCACAGAAATTACCTACCTCTTAGATACAGGTAGTCTCTATACAGAAAACTGCTCTGTAATTGGATCAAATGTCAAAATTGTCCAATGTTGTTTATTGTTTGTTCTTGACAGAACAGATGCAGTCTGATAGAACAATTCCCATGTCCCAGTCCAAGGAAATTACTGTACAAGATTCCCCAATAGGGTTTTTTTCTCATATGGTAGACTATTGGATACATGTTTCAACAATTCTGAAAAACTGTGATGATGGTTGTCGCCTGTTGCCAGCAGTGGCCTGTGCTCTAATGTGTAGTGAAAGGGTTGTGTCGTGTTGTAAGTCGCTCTGGATAAGAGCGTCTGCTAAATGACTTAAATGTAAATGTAAATGTAGTGTAGAGGTTAGGGACTAGGGTCTATGGCCTTCAAATTCTAATCTGGACCTCGAAGACAGTTGCACTGCTTTTTTTCATTCTTCCCCTCTAATTATGGACTGATTTAGACCTGGGACATCAGGTGGGTGCAATTATCAGGTAGACTCCAACAACATCACCAAGTTTGCTGATGACACATTGGTGGTACTATAGACCTGATCACAGACGATGAGACTGCCTATAGAGGTGAGTGACCTGGCAGTGTGGTGCCAGGACAACAACCTCTCCTTCAATGTCAGCAAGACAAAGGAGCTGATCGTGGACTACAGGAAATGGAGGGCCAAACACGCCCCAGTCCACATTGACACGGTGGTAGTGGGGCTGGTTGAGAGCTTCAAGATCCTTGGTGTCCACATCACTAAGGAATTAACATGGTCCACAAACACCAACACAGTTGTGAAGAAGGCACAACAACTCCTCTTCCCCCTCAGGAGGCTGAAAATCTTTTGCATGGGTCTTCAGAACCTCTAAAAGTACTACAGCTGCACCATCGACAGAATCTTAACTGATTGCATCACTTGGTATGGCAACTGCTTGGTATCCGACCGCAAGGCGCCACAGTTTGTGGTGTGTACGGCCCAGCACATCACTGCGGCCGAGCTCCATACCATACTGGACCTCTATACCAGGCGGTGTCAGAGAAAGGCCCCGTTTTCAGTTCTCTGCTAGCGCACGGCAAGCAGTACAGGACCGTGAACAACTTCTAAACCCAAGCCATAAGATCACTAAATAGTTAACCAAATAGCTATTCGTAGTATCTTCATTGGCACTTTTGCACTAACTCTTTTGACTCTTCACATATGCTGCTGCCACGGTTTATTATCCATCCTGTTAACCTTACCTATATGTAAACTCAGCAAAAAAAGAAATAACTTTTTTAGGACACTGTCTTTCAAAGATAATTTGTAAAAATACAAATAACTTCACAAATATTCATTGTAAAGGGTTTAAACACTGTTTCCCATGCTTGTTCATGCACCTGTGGAACGGTAATTAAGGCACTAACAGCTTACAGACGGTAGGCAATTCAGGTCACAGTTATGAAAACTTAGGACACTAAAGAGGCCTCTCTACTGACTCTAAAAACACCAAAAGGTGCCCATGGTCCCTGATCATCTGTGGGAACGTGCCTTAGGCATGCTGCAAGGAGGCATGAGAACGGTAGATGTGGCCAGGGCAATACATTGCAATGTCCGTACTGTGAGAAGCCTAAGACAGCGCTACAGGGAGACAGGATGGACAGTTGATCATCCTCGCAGTGGCAGACCACGTGTAACAACACCTGCACATGATCGGTACATCCGAACAGCACACCTGCGGGACAGGTACAGGATGTCAACAACAACTGCCCGGGTTACACCAAAAACACAATCCCAACGTCAGTGCTCAGACTATCCGCAATAGGCCGAGAGAGGCTGGACTGAGGGCTTGTAGGCCTGTTGTAAGGCAGGTCATCACCAGACATCACCGGCAACAACGTCGCCTATGGACACAAACCCACCGTCGCTGGACCAGACAGGACTGGCAAAAAGTGCTCTTCACTGACGTGTCGCGGTTTTGTCTCACCAGGTGTGATGGCCGGATTTGCGTTTATCGTTGATGGAATGAGCGTTACACCGAGGCCTGTACTCTGGAGTGGGATCGATTTGAAGGTGGAGTGTCCGTCGCGGTCTGGGGCGGTGTGTCACAGCATCCTCAGACTAAGCTTGTTGATTGCAGGCAATCTCAGGTGGTGTCAGAGGAAAGTTTTCTATGTGATGGCCACTCCAATACCTTGACTTTGTTGTCCTTAAGCCATTTTGCCACAACTTTGGAAGTATGCTTGGGGTCATTGTTCATTTGGAAGACCCATTTGCAACAAGCAAATACCTCCACAAATCTGGTTCATCCTTGGGAGTAATTTCCAAATGCCTGAAGGTTGCAACTGCACATGGGGACAAAGATCATACTATTGAAGCAACATCTCAAGACATCAGTCATAATGACATAATTTTCTGGAATTTTCCAAGCTGTGTAAAGGCACAGTCAACTTAGTGTATGTAAACTTCTGACCCACTGGAATTGTATTACAGTGAATTGTGTGAGATTATCTGTCTGTAAACAATTGTTTGAAAATAAGATGTCCTAACCAACTTGCCAAAACTATAGTTTGTTATCAAGAAATTTGTGGAGTGGTTGAAAAATGAGTTTTAATGACTCCAACCTAAGTGTATGTAAAGTTCCGACTTCAACTGTGCGTGCGGTCACTGTGGGGACGATGTCATCGATGTGCTTATTGATGAAGACAATGACTGATGTGGTGTACTCCTCAATGCCATTGGAGTACATTACATTTACATTTAAGTCATTTAGCAGACGCTCTTATCCAGAGCGACTTACAAATTGGTGCATTCACCTTATGACATCCAGTGGAACAGTCACTTTACAATAGTGCATCTAAATCTTAAAGGGGGGGGGGTGAGAGGGAATACTTATCCTATCCTAGGTATTCCTTAAAGAGGTGGGGTGTCAGGTGTCTCCGGAAGGTGGTGATTGACTCCGCTGTCCTGGCGTCGTGAGGGAGTTTGTTCCACCATTGGGGGGCCAGAGCAGCGAACATAATCCCGGAACATATTTCAGTCTGCTAGCAAAACAGTCCTGAAGCTTAGCATCTGCTTCATCTGACCACTTTTTTTATTGATCTTGTCACTGGTGCTTCCTGCTTTAATTTTAGCTTGTAAGTAGGAATCAGGGGGATAGAATTAAGGTCAGATTTGCCAAATGGAGGGT
This sequence comes from Oncorhynchus gorbuscha, assembly GCF_021184085.1. Taxonomy (NCBI): domain Eukaryota; kingdom Metazoa; phylum Chordata; class Actinopteri; order Salmoniformes; family Salmonidae; genus Oncorhynchus; species Oncorhynchus gorbuscha. Next base: position 29,076,343 of record NC_060176.1, on the reverse strand, counting down.
GAGGGACAGCTTTGTATGCATCTCTGTGTGTGGATTAAAGGTATTCCAGAGTTTTCTACTCACTGGTTGCACATTTACCATGCTGATAGAAATTTGTTAAGACAGATTTAAGTTTCCCTGCGTTAAAGTCCCTGGCTACTAGGAGCGTCGCCTCTGGATGAGCTTTTTTCTGTTTGCTTATGGCGGAATACAGCTCATTCAGTGCGGTCTTAGAGCCAGCATCTGTCTGTGGTGGTATGTAAACAGCTATGAAAAATACAGATGAAAACTCTCTAGGTAGATAGTGTGGTCTACAGCTTACCATGAGATACTCTACCTCAAGCGAGCAAAACCTTGAGACATCCTTAGATATCGTGCACCAGCTGTTATTTACAAAAATACATAGTCCGCCGCCCCTTGTCTTACCAGACGCCGCTGTTCTATCCTGCCGATACAGCGTATAACAAGCCAGCTGTATGTTAATAATGTCGTCGTTCAGCCACGACTCCGTGAAGCATAAGATATTACAGTTTTCAATGTCCCGTTGGTTGTTTAATCTTCCGCTTACGTCATCAATTTTATTTTCGTAAGATTGCACGTTTGCTAGTAGAATGGAAGAAACTGTTGGTTTATTCCATCGCCTACATATTCTCAGAAGGCAGCCTGCCCTCTGGACCCTTTTTTCGCCTTCTCTTCACTCAAATTATGGGGATCTGAGCCTGTTCCCAGGAAAGCTGTATATCATTCACGTCGGGCTCGTCGGACTCGCTAATGTAAAAAAAGGATTCTGACAGTCCGTGGTGACTAATCATGTCCAGAAGTTATTTTTGGTTATTAGAGACGGTAGGAGCAACATGATGTGCAAAATAAGTTAAACAATGCAAATAATCAAACAAAAAAACACAATCGGTTGGGAAATGTAAAACGTCAGCCTTCTTCTCCGGCGCCATTGTTACACCATTGTTACAATACATAAATGCTTCAGCTGATGAAGTAGATCTCATTAACATTGGCCTTGTTCTCTGGCGCCATCTTGTTCTGATCACGTTGCAACCAAAAACGTGTTAGACAAATCAAAATATATTTGCATTTAGGACAGCTTTGCACACTCTTGGGATTATCTCAACCAGCTTCATGAAGTAATCACCTAGAATGCATTTCAATTAACAGGTGTGCCATCTTAAAAGTTCATTTGTGGAATTTCTTTCCTTCTTAATATGTTTGAGTCAATCAGTTGTGTTGTGTCAAGATAAGGGGGTATACAGAAGACAGACCTATTTGGTAAAAGACCAAATCCATACTATGGCAAGAACAGCCCAAATAAGCAAAGAGAAATTACAGTCCATCATTACTTTAAGATATGAAGGTCAGTCAATACGGAACATTTCAAAAACTTTGAACGTTTCTTCAAGTGCAGTTGCAAAAACCATCAAGCACTACGATGAAACTGGCTCTCATGAGGACCGCTACAGGAATGGAAGACCAAATAAATGCTTCACAGAGTTCAAGTAACAGACACATGTCAACATCAACTGTTCAGAGGAGACTGCTCGGTACACACATACTCAGGCTGACTGGCTCTCCTTCAGGCAAATGAGAAATAAGTGCACTCAGGCTATCTGGAAGGCCAAAGTTTGTTACTTTAAGGAGCAGTTCTCTCTCTCTGGGTCTAATCCCAAAAGGTTCTGGAAAACGGTGACAGTCCTGGAGAATAAACCCTCCTCCTCACAGCTGCCCATGTCCCTTAAAGTTGATGATGTGGTTGTTACTGAAAAGGACCACATGGCTGAGCTCTCTATTCACCACTTCATTAAAGGATTCCTATTTGACTCAGCCATGCCTCCTTGCCCATCCAACATTTCCTCATCTCCCACCCCTTCTAATGTGACCAGCCACAATGCTCCTCCTTCTTTTCCCCCTGCAAAGTTTCTCCCTGCAGGCGGTCACTGAGACCGAGTTGCTAAAGGACATCCTTAAACTTGACCCCAAAAAACATCTGGGTCAGATGGTTTAGACCCTTTCTTCTTTAAGGTCGCTGCCTCTATAAATCGCCAAGCCTGTCTCTCCACTCTGGGGAGGATCCCATTGATTGGAAGGCAGCCACGGTTCATCCTTTATTTAAAGGGGGAGTTCAAGCTGATCCTAACTGTTATAGGCCTATTTTTTATGTTGCCCTGTTTTGGAAAAACTTGTCAATAATCAATTGACTGGCTTTCTTGATGTCTGTAGTATTCTCTCTGGATGCAATCTGGTTTCTGCTCAGGTTATGGATGTGTCACTGCAAACTTAAAAGTACTAAATGAAGTCACCAATGCCCTGTGCTGCTATTTTTATTGACTTGACCAAAGCTTTTGATACGGTAAACCATTCCATTCTTGTGGGCCGGGTAAGGAGTATTGATGTCTCTGAGGGGCCTTTGGCCTGGTTTTCTAACTACCTCTCTCAAAGAGTGCAGTGCCTGCCACTGCCTGTCACCAAGGGTGTACCCCAAGGCTTAATCCTAGGCCCCACACTTGTCTACATTTTCAACATAACTCAGGCAGAAGGAAGCTCTCTCCTCCATTTATATGCATATGATCTTATGCTCAACTGGCCCCTCCCCGGTTTTGTGATAAAATCCTCTGAGGGATTAGAGCTTGAGGTAGTCACCTCAAGTACTTGGGAGTATGGCTAGACAGTACACTGTCCTTCTCTTCAGCACACATCAAAGCTGAAGGCTAAAGTCAAATCTAGACTTGGTTTCCTCTATTGTAATCGCTCCTCATTCACCCCAGCTGCCAAACTAACCCTGATTCAGATGACTATCCTACCCATGCTAGATTATGGAGACGTAATTTATAGATCGGCAGGTAAGGGTGCTATCATAAATGTCATTCTTGATAGCATATTTCATGTAGAACTTCAACCGCTATTTTAAAAACGTTTCATGTTGAATCATATATCGTTCAAAAGCTTGTTTTCCGGAGCATAGCATTAGCTAGTCCATACATGGCTATATCCTTTGTAGACATAGTGCTTCGTGCTAAAATAATTAGTCATTTCCTGACATTCGATTGGTTACTCGCATTTAAAGGCCCTTTCCGGCAACGTGATTGGTTAAAATACCTCGCATGCCGCGCAGCACTTCCTTGTTTGAAAATATCTCCTGCGAAGTATCAATGTAAAGAGAGACAACATTTTAAAATCTCGAAGAATATGCCTACAGTATATAAATAAATGAATAAAAATAGGCCATCTCAGTTAGCCAATGATAGAAAACCAGTGAATGAAAGAAAAAATGTGTCTGATCCACCGATTGAGGCAGTGGCAGTACAGGTTGAGGAGGACAAGGAGGTAGCCCACATCAGCACGTTGAGACGCAAATTAGTTGAGATGAAGATGAGAACTAGCAGCGATCCACCAGACAGCAACCAGCTAACAGTGGCTTTTATTACACATGTCTCAAACAAACTAACTTGTACATTATTTGATTTGCCATCAGTGTCTAAACACTGGACTGAAAATCTCCATAGACTTCACCAACCAGTGATTCTGTAATTCTGTCATAATAGAATGTGCAGACTGTGAAGGTGATCGTTGTCACGCCCTGACCTTAGAGCTTTTTATGTGTCTATTTTGGTTTGGTCAGGGTGTGAGTTGAGTGGGCATACTATGTTTTTGTTTTGGCCGGGTATGGTTCTCAATCAGCGTCAGGGGTTTTGTGGGTAGTTATTTTCTGTTTTGTGTTTTCTGCACCTGACAGGACTGTTTCGATTTCGTTCATTCTCTTTGTTGTTTTGTTATTTAGTGTTCAGTTTTAATAAAAAAGCATGAACACTTACCACGCTGCACTTTGGTCCAACTACTCTTCCTCATCCGACGACAAAAACCGCTACAATCATGAAGCATTTAGGAGGAGTACACTTCCTCCAGGCTGCAGGGGTGCTCCAGAGTAGATGTGGCATTTGATATAAATGTGAGGATGGTTCTTCTAGCCCACGTACTTGGACTTGGTTATGCAGCTCTAAAGAAAATAAGCAAAGTCCTAGGGATTCCTTCCATGCTTCTCAGCTCATATCAGAGACATGACAGGAGAATGACAGGTAAATAAAAAGGGAGAGTATGTAACGGTTGTCGTAGGTGGAAGAAGATGAAGAGGACCAAGGTGCAGCATTGTACGTGTTCATGGTAGATTTAATAAAGAAACTGAACACTAGAACAAAAGAACTACAAAGCGGAACAAACTAAACAGTTCTGTCTGGTGCCGACACACAAAGACAGAAAACAACTACCCACACCCATAGTGGGAAAACAGGCTGCCTAAGTATGGTTCTCAATCAGAGACAACGATTGCCAGCTGCCTCTGATTGGGAACCATACCAGACCAAACACATAGAAATACAAAACCTAGACTACAAAACATAGAATGCCCACCTCAACTCACGCCTTGACCAAACTAAAACAGAGACATAAAACAGGAACTAAGGTCAGGACGTGGCAGAGTAGCCCATTACTGTCAGGTGACTTGCTGTGTATAAATAATATGTATTTCCTTGCTCCAGCAAGTATTCAAAGTTAACAAAACTGAGTGATAGGAAAACATAACTATACAATGAGACTGCATAGGCCTCTACAGTGTCATAGGGCTGTAGCCTAATGTGATTAGTGAGAAATTAGCTTTACTTAAAGTAAATACATGCTGATATACTAATATTTACATAGGGTAACATATTGATATTTAGTCCTGCAGTTAAGTCTGTAATGTCGACAGACATAATAAGTACCCCCCACCACCACCACTTTCATTGCAGAGATTCAGAGAGGGCTACAGTCAATGAGGAGTGCTGCAAAGATAGTTAGAAGAGCATAGGCAGATATAGACCCAGACATAGTAGAGTTGCTGAAGGAGGATTAGGATGCCATCATAGACATTCATGTATCCTTCAATGGCACTTGGCACAAGAGAGGATTCGCTTCAAACTACCGGATAGGTGTGTGCATTAGCGCGTGTACCAGCGAGCCATAGAAAATGCTGAAGATCCACCCTGTCACAAAAACCTTAGAGGCCATACAGTTTTTTAATAAAGAGGTTGCACAGAAAATGGTAGCTGTATATCATAGGATGTCAAATGATAACGTCCTCAAAAGAATGGAGCACGGAGGAACCCAGAATGCAAATTAATGTCTGTAATATGATCGCGATGCCCCAAAACTGTCTTCGTGTGCAAAAGCCGCATTGACGGAGCAGCCAATATGGCAGTAGCCACGTTCAATGAGGGATCCACTGCTATAACAAATGTGATGAACAAATTGTGGCTTGACAGCACTTTGGTGACACTGGAGCAATCAGAGAGGAGTCGTGAGAGCTGATGCTGCTTCAATGGAGTGTGCCAAGCATGGGCGCAGGTCCCGTGACACAGTCAAGAAGCACAAAACCACGCACACTGACAAATGTACGTTTAGGGAGGCATAGTGGGGTGGCCATCTCAATCTGTAGGATGAGAGAAACAGAAGTGACAAACGCTTGTCTCTGTCAAAACGACCGCAAAACAACAACCGCCCTGTCACCCCCAGTAAAAGACTCTCAGTGGGGGACCTAATGGGCTGCATGTCACCACAGGGACGGTTGCTATGCGACCTGAGTTTAGGGGTGCAGGCTGAGGAAGTTTGATGTATGAGTGTAGACCCTGAGGCTGAACAGGAGAGGTAGCTAAGGCTTTAGAACAGGAGTGCATTGCTCAAGTGTTTCTGTGATTTCTACAAGGGTAACCAGATATGTGGCCTCGCTCTCCTGTCAGTAATGTACAGTAAATCAATTAAGTGCCCGGACGAAAGGAAAATGGCAGTAATAATGACTCTGGCAAGACCTGATTCGTGCACCCACTGGTGTTAACCTTACTAAACAATCTGACAGCCCACCTGGGGTTTAGAGAGGGAGCGTTTGGTCACCTGTGGTGCAGAAAGCAATGACACATAGGATATCCTGCTGTTCACTGAAGGAAGCTTTAAACACAAAGATATCTTTACACAGGATACAAGAACGTCTGTATTTTCTGGGAAATAAATGCTTCCTGGTTATTAATCCAAGACGTTGTAATGAAGGCAGAGAGCAAACAATGTGCCCTGGTCTCGAATCAAAGCAGAGAGAGACTTTTTCAAAAGAGGAAAATTATAATGATATCAATCAATCAGTCTGAAAGCCCGCCTTTGAATCCTAATCATTTCCTGCTGTTTGCATTTAATCCGCTCCGTGCTTTGAGATGTGGAGAGAAAGCATCCCTGGCAAGAGAGAGCAGGGTGTTTTAATGTGAGCCCACGAGTGGACAGAGTACCACATTTCAGGCCAAGATGTACAGGTCTGTAATTGACAGCACCCCCTTTCAACCCATCACAAGACCCAAAAGAAAATGGCTCTCCGTTACTCACTTTACACCTTTGAATGGCAGACAGAAACCAGACCCTCTGCAAGTCAACAGGAAAGGACGCCAAGAGTGAAAAAGGACGTTTAAACACGTTTTCTTATCACTGTATTAAACTGTTGAACTAATTACATGTTGATATAACCTGCATTTTGTTATCCTATGTCATAATAAAAGGTATAATGGGGATTTTTCTGGAAATTATAATGTATGGATTTTACCACGGTCATGATGGACTCTAAAGACTGTGTACTATTTTTTATTCAAAACACATTTTTTACATTCTTCTGAACACTTATGGGGAAATCTCAGGTTTCTCTCATATGAACATTAAATGTGTTTTGTTCTCTGAATCAACGGGGCGTTCCCATGTCACACTGCCCGGTCATTAGAGCCCGCCTTCTGTGAGTCTCCCTATAAATAAGAGGACTTACGATCCAGAAATCAGATCAAGTTCTGCAAGGGATTTTCCCCATCACCTTGGAAATTCAAAACACTGGTCGAGGCAGCTTGATCCAACTCAGAAGAAGCACCTGAGAGGAACTTTGCCCCGAACAACACACTCGGCTCACTCACAAAGAATTGTTGAGTTCTATCTCTTCCCAAGGGGACCCAAACGTTCCACTGCACCATAGGGCCTTTAAAAACTTTATCTCTTTGGACTAAACGGAGTTGAGAACAAAAAGCTCCCCTGCATGTGAGCTCCGGCGAGGGAAGAAACGTATTCGGCTGCAAGCTGCAAGCTCCAACGCCAGGACCACTGACCTTTTCCGTGCTTCATCTTCATCATAACGGAAATCCAACTTAACCAGGCGACGTTCAGCTAATAAACACGTAAATACATCATTGTATTTCATTTCCTTTTGGGTGAAGCTGTGACTGTGTAAAAGTGGTGTCAATAACTGATTATTGTTACTGTTATTCAACGTTACATCTATATAACCAATATTGTCCTGACACAGTCCACAGTAGGCATTAATAATAACCTGGCCCGTATACCCCTGGTTATGGAGCCTATAGTTTCACAGCTGTGTAACCTTGCTGATGAAGCCTTTACGAATGTGGCCTCTGTCAATCCTGTTTTCATGATTAAGAATGTCCACTTCTCCAATGTCCTGTTAAAGTGGTGTCATTTTGAAGCGTAGAGTTTCACACGTCAATGATTGTACTGCATTCCATTTGTATCTTGTGCATATTAAACCAACTGGACCGACCTCATTTTCAATTTTAGTCGAGTAAAAAACGTTGAAGTAACTTTGTTGTTGCGTTGAAGTCCTTAACGAGATATTGGATTCTAATAATTAAAAACCGAGAGGAGGAGTGTTCCCTTAAGTTCTATTATTACTGTCATGCTCAATCTGGAGTGTAGAGTGTATTTAGAGTGTAGAGTGTATTTAGAGTGTAGAGTGGAGGTAAGCTGGTCATAATTAGTGTAGGGTTTGCACAGTGACACCTCCAGGGCCTCTCTCTCTCTCTTTGTCTCTCCTTCTCCTTCTTACAGGTTGTTGAATGCAACTTCTCCGGGGTCTGACCTCCTCTGTGATTGGTCCATCCCCCTCCACGGGGTGGGAGCTTACTGATTACTCAGTCTATTGTGGAATCAATCCACACTAAATTATACATTTAAGGAGCGGTGAGAAACTTAGTCATCTGCATGTCTCTATCGATCCTCTCCGACATAACATTCAGGTTGTTAAGACTGCAGCTAGGGAGAGAGAGAGATAAGAGAGACAGATGTGGGGGGGCAAAATAGTGGAATTAATTGGCATCAAAATTGCCCCCTAATTGATAAATAGTTTTATTCACCTCCACCTGCTCTTTTGAAAGAGTGATTTACTGACTGTTTTTCTCTCCGTTTCTTTCACAGTGGAGGCCCTTTTGATCCCCATTGCCTACTAGTGTCAAGTAAATCTCTCCCTTCCTGTTGCTTCCCCTCTCCCCCTCTCTCTTATTTTCTTCCCCTCTCCCCCTCTCTCTTATTTTCTTCCTCTCTCCCCATCTCCCCCTTCTCTTCCTTCCATTGTATCTGTGAGAAGGAGCAGCTTCCAGGAAATCAGTCAGGTCTATTACTGTTAAGTGCTACTTTCATTGTCCTTATCATTTTAGTGAGAGAGAGAGAGTATTTGGTCAAGAATAGCTGAAGGGCTTTACATTTCTTCTTAAAAGTTCAACCCGATAATGTTTGAGCGACATCATGAAGTATTTGAATTGTGAGGTGTGTGCGTGAGTGAGTGCGTGCCCGCCTGCTGTTTGCAAGTGCATTGAAAGTATAGAGAGCGTCACATTTTTCACCGCAACCCATGATTAGAGCTTACCCACCAATTTGTTGTAGCACTACCTCACTGATTGCATTATACTGAAACATATTATTGTATTTGTTTGTGTCTATTTGAAATGAATCCTGTTTGATTAATATTATCAAGTCTGGTAATACTTTTTGCCATTATGTTGCTTATGCGGGTTGTTATTACTTTATTGTTGTAATTTACAAAACACATAGGTCAGCAATCTGCAGGGGACTCTCCAGATTTTCCAGGTTTTAATATAACTGAGATAGTTAAGTGTTTGATAGAAGGAACTAGGAAGCACCCGAATTGGGTGAAATGTGTGCTGTAATTTCAGTAAATAACTACTTTGTCCCAGAATGTTGAATAAAATCATATTGCAAAGCCATAACTGTGCTTTAACATGTTAGAGTGATGAACATTTTAAAGTACCCTACCTATTCCACATTGTTACAGTAGAAAGGGAAGAGATAAGGGGACAGGGGGTGTTTATGAGGGGCAATAAACCAGGAGAAGGAAGTGCGTGACATTAAAAAACGGCACCCACAACAACAAAAGGAATGTACAGTGATATCAGGCACGGGAACTATTCCAATTTTGTTTAGTTATGCAACATGGGATTCAACACTTGCTACCCAGTGATCACCGTGAAATACGCCACAGAACCCGGTGACATGGAAAGACTAAACGTTTCTGCACTTATCTGTGTTGCTGAGTTCTATTGCTCAAGCATTGCATACACAATACCATATTAACTTCATGAGCTAAAGCCCTGGCGTTCTTCCTACGAGCCCGTGCAAATCTTCAGGCATTAGGCAGAGGATCCCACCAAGCGCGGCATTGCTAATATTCCGAATTACCCCACTAAATCTACAACACAGTCACTCCAGCTCTAACCAACTCTATCTTTCTCTCCAATCGGTCTCATTCTCTGTAGATGACTCTGTCCATTACTCACTCACTATTAGCGTCATTATCATAATCAAGGAATAAGATCAGACAATTAGGTTGGAGGCAAATGCAGTACGCCTCCATTACCTGCCAAGACGACAGTTCTCCATGAGCATTATTGTAATGTAATGGTTGAACGAACATCCTAGCAGGAATATTACACACATGCAGAGAAAGGACAACATTGCAATATAGTCATTATGACTGATACACCGAGACCTGCAAAGGATGTTGTGTGAAGATTATGACTTCAGAGAGAAGGAAAGAGGGGGGAGAGAGAGAGAGTTGTCACGTTGGTTATACGTATGTCTGGACTAATCATGAGTGCCCTACGTGGTTGAATGGTCCTGTACTATTGTGGTAACCTAACTCTATAGGTCCACTAAATAGACTACGTCGACCTTATGTTTAATGAGGGGAAGGACCTCAACCTTAAATTTAAAAAAGCAAGATGGTACCGATAGAGATGGCAGCTTCACTTCTAGTCCTTAGGAAAGTGTGCAGTATTTTGTTCTTTCATGTATTATTTCTTACAACAGCGTCTCCCAGAAAACCTTAAGTGTTATTACATACAGAGGAGAGGGTGCCTGAGCGGTCTTCCGGCGCCGACAGAGATGGACACCTCGCTTCGCGTTCCTAGGAAACTATGCATTTTTTTTTTTTTTTTTTACGTGTTATTTCTTACATTGGTACCCCAGGTCAACTTAGGTTTCATTACATACAGTCGAGAAGAACTACTGAATATAAGAAGAGCAGCATCAACTCACCATCAGTACGACCAAGAATATTACTTTCGCGAAGCGGATCCTGTGTTCTGCCTTTCACCCAGGACAACGGAATGGATCCCAGCTGGCGACCCCAAAAAACGACTTCGTAAAAAAGGGAAACGAAGCGGTCTTCTGGTCAGACTCCGGAGACGGGCACATCGAGCACCACTCCCTAGCATACTTCTCGCCAATGTCCAGTCTCTTGACACCAGGGTTGATGAAATCAAAGCAAGGGCAGCATTCCAGAGGGACATCAGAGACTGTAACGTTCTTTGCTTCACAGAAACATGGCTCACTCGAGAGACGCTATCGGAGTCGGTGCAGCCAGCTGGTTTCTCCACGCATCGCGCCAACAGAAACAAACATCTTTCTGGTAAGAAGAGGGGCGGGGGCGTATGCTTTATGGTTAACGAGACGTGGTGTGGTCACAACAACATACAGGTACTCAAGTCCTTCTGTTCACCTGATTTAGAATTCCTCACAATCAAATGTCGACCGCATTATCTACCAAGGGAATTCTCTTCGATTATAATCACAGCCGTATATATACCCCCCGAAGCAGACACATCGATGGCTCTGAACGAACTTTATTTGACTCTTTGCAAACTGGAATCCAAATATCCTGAGGCTGCATTCATTGTAGCTGGGGATTTTAACAAGGCTAATCTGAAAACAAGACTCCCTAAATTGTATCAGCATATCGATTGCGCAACCAGGGCTGGTAAAACCTTGGATCTTTGCTATTCTAACTTCCGCGACGCATATAAGGGCCTCCCCCGCCCTCCTTTCAGAAAAGCTGACCACGACTCCATTTTGTTGCTCCCTGCCTTCAGACAGAAGCTAAAACAAGAAGCTCCCACGCTGAGGTCTGTTCAACGCTGGTCCGACCAATCTGATTCCACGCTCCAAGACTGCTTCCATTACGTGGACTGGGATATGTTACGTATTGCGTCAAACAACATTGACGAATATACGCTGATTCGGTGAGCGAGTTCATTAGAACGTGCGTTTAAGATGTAGTTCCCATAGCAACGATTAAAACATTCCCAAACCAGAAACCGTGGATTGATGGCAGCATTCGCGTGAAACTGAAAGCGCGAACCACTGCTTTTAATCAGGGCAAGGTGACCGGAAACATGACCGAATACAAACAGTGTAGCTATTCCCTCCGCAAGGCAATCAAACAAGCTAAGCGTCAGTATAAAGACAAAGTAGAATCGCAATTCAACGGCTCAGACACAAGAGGTATGTGGCAGGGTCTACAGTCAATCACGGATTACAAAAAGAAAACCAGCCCAGTCACGGACCAGGATGTCTTGCTCCCAGGCAGACTAAATAACTTTTTTGCCCGCTTTGAGGACAATACAGTGCCACTGACACGGGCCCGCAACCAAAACATGCGGACTCTCCTTCACTGCAGCCGAGGTGAGTAAAACATTTAAACGTGTTAACCCTCGCAAGGCTGCAGGCCCAGACCTCATCCCCAGTCGCGCCCTCAGAGCATGCGCAGACCAGCTGGCTGGTGTGTTTACGGGCATATTCAATCAATCCCTATCCCAGTCTGCTGTTCACACATGCTTCAAGAGGGCCACCATTGTTCCTGTTCCCAAGAAAGCTAAGGTAACTGAGCTACGACTACCGCCCCATAGCACTCACTTCCGTCATCATGAAGTGCTTTGAGAGACTAGTCAAGGACCATAACACCTCCACCCTACCTGACACCCTAGACCCACTCCAATTTGCTTACCGCCCAAATAGGTCCACAGACGATGCAATCTCAACCACACTGCACACTGCCCTAACCCATCTGGACAAGAGGAATACCTATTTGATAATGCTGTTCATCGACTACAGCTTATCATTTAACACCATAGTACCCTCCAAACTTGTCATCAAGCTCGAGACCCTGGGTCTCGACCCCGCCCTGTGCAACTGGGTACTGGACTTCCTGACAGGCCACCCCCAGGTGGTGAGGGTAGGTAAACAACATCTCCACCCCACTGATCCTCAACACTGGGGCCCCACAGGGGTGCGTTCTAAGCCCTCTCCTGTACTCCCTGTCCACCCACGACTGCGTGGCCACGCACGCCTCCAACTCAATCATCAAATTTGCGGACGACACAACAGTGGTAGGCTTGATTACCAACAATGATGAGACGGCCTACAGGGAGGAGGTGAGGGCCCTCGGAGTGTGGTGTCAGGAAAATAACCTCACATTCAAACGTCAACAAAACTAAGCAGATGATTGTGGACTTCAGGAAACAGCAGAGGGAGCACCCCCTATCCACATCGAAGGGACAGTAGTGGAGAAGGTGAAAAGTTTTAAGTTCTTCAGCGTACACATCAAAGACAAACTGAAATGGTCCACCCACACGGACAGTGTGGTGAAGAAGGCGCAACAGCGCCTCCTCAACCTCAGGAGGCTGAAAAAATGTGGCTTGTCACTCAAAAACCCTCACTAACTTTTACAGGTGCACAATTGAGAGAATCCTGTCGGGCTGTATCACGGGCTGTATCACCGCCTGGTACGGCAAATGCACCGCCCACAACCGCAGGGCTCTCCAGAGGGTGGTGTGGTCTGCACAACGCATCACCGGGGGCAAACTACCTACCCTTCAGGACACCTACAACACCCAATGTCACAGGAAGGCAAAAAAGAGCATCAAGGACAATAACCACCAGAGCCACTGCCTGTTCACCCCGCTTCCATTCCAGAAGGTGAGGTCAGTACAGGTGCATCAAAGCTGTAACTGAGAGATTGAAAAACAGCTTCTATCTCAAGGCCATCAGATTTTAAACAGCCGGAATTAGCACAGAGAGCCGGCAGCCTACCTACAGACTTGATATCATTGGCCACTTTAATAAATGTAACACTAGTCACTTTAATATTGCCACTTTAAGAATGTTTACAAATCTCGCATTACTCATAACATATATACACTACCGTTCTAAAGTTTGGGGTCACTTAGAAATGTCCTTGTTTTGAAAGACAAGGACATTTTATCCATAAAAAGAACATCAAATTGATCATAAATACAGTGTAGACATTGTTAATGTTGTAAATGACTATTGTAGCTGGAAACGGCTGATTTTTTATGGAATGTCTACATAAGTGTACAGAGGCCCATTATCAGCAACCATCACTCCTGCGATACAATGGCACATTGTGTTAGCTATCCAAGTTTACAATTTTAAATGGCTTAGTGATCATTAGAAAACCCTTTTGCAATTATGTTAGCACAGCTGACATTTGTGGACTTCTGTTGAATCTGACAATTAATCTTAATGGTTGTACAGTCGTCTCAAATAAAACTGTGAAGGACCTCGGCGTTACTCTGGACCCTGATCTCTCTTTTGAAGAACATATCAAGACCATTTCAAGAACAGCTTTTTTCCATTTACGTAACATTGTAAAAATCATAAACTTTCTGTCCAAAAATGATGCAGAAAAATGTATCCATGCTTTTGTCACTTCTTGGTTAGACTACTGCAATGCTCTACTTTCCGGCTACCCGGATAAAGCACTAAATAAACTTCAGTTAGTGCTAAATACGGCTGCTAGAATCCTGACTAGAACCAAAACATTTGATCATATTACTCCAGTGCTAGCCTCCATACACTGGCTTCCTGTCAAAGCAAGGGCTGATTTCAAGGTGTTACTGCTAACCTACAAAGCATTACATGGGCTTGCTCCTACCTATCTCTCTGATTTGGTCCTGCCGTACATACCTACACGTACGCTATGGTCACAAGACGCAGGCCTCCTAATTGTCCCTAGAATTTCTAAGCAAACAGCTGGAGGCAGGGCTTTCTCCTATAGAGCTCCATTTTTATGGAACTGTCTGCCTACCCATGTCAGAGACGCAAACTCGGTCTCAACGTACTGCCCTTGCTGTCTCTGCCTGGCCGGTTCCCCTCTTTCCACTGGGATTCTCTGCCTATAACCCTATTACAGGGGCTGAGTCACTGGCTTACTGGGTGGAAGGCCCCAGTGCACAACTGAGCAAGAGGACAAGTACATTAGACTGTCTAGTTTGAGAAACAGATGCCCCACAAGTCCTCAGTTGGCAGCTTTATTAAATAGTACGCGCAAAACAACAGTCTCAACGTCAACAGTGAAGAGGCGACTCCAGGATGCTGACCTTCTAGACAGAGTTCCTCTGTCCAGTGTCTGTGTTCTTTTGCCCATCTCAATCTTTTATTTTTATTGGCCAGCCTGAGATAAGGCCAACATTCCAGAGTCACCTCACTGTTGCCGTTGAGACTGGTGTTTTGTGGGTACTAAGCACAAGTACAGCAACAAATGTCAAGATAACATAAAGTAGCATACCATGTATATTTGCTTATTTTCCACCCATGCAGATGAGAGCCTCCAGCTCACACTCCCTGATGTATATCCTTAAAAGACACAAGATGAAGTACATTATTTACTAAAACATGAGCAAAGTAGAGTTGTGTGAACTTTCTGGAGATAGCTAACTACCACATACTTGATCAAATTGGAGTGCCAAGGTGAAACAGTAATGAGTGCAGTACTTTCATCATAGCAGGTTATGTTCAATGAAAATAGCTAGCTAGACCCATTCAGAATGTAACCATTCAGGTAGAAACTAATATTGCATAGCATGAACATTACAATCAGCTCAACACAGATAAAATGACGTGACAAATCAGGAGCACTGGAATAAAAGAGAAGTGTTTGGACCAGCACCACTGTGGAAAATAGGAATGCAGGCTACTGCGCTACCAGCATGAGCTATAGCTAGTGGCAATGCATTGTGCGATGGTAAGAGAGCTATGGCCACATGATTTACTCAAAACCTTTCTTGCGGAATTTCTACACTGTCTTAAATGCCTGGTATTGTCATCAGACCCTGCAACAGTTTGGACACATGCCCTGGTGTTTACAACAAGTAGTTAGCTAGCTAACTAACTAGGCTCATGTTAAACGTGAAGTTGTCATTCAACAGCAAGGAACTAACCTTGTAGCTAACGTTATTGTTCGAAGAGTTATAACTTATGGTCCTACAAAAGCACACAGCTAGTTAAAGGATCTGTTTTCAAAGCTGTAATGTTACAATGAAATAGTCATGATGATTTTAAGGAGAACAAAAACTACTTACATGTGAACACCACCACAGAAGCTTCGATATTTGCCATCTTCCAAGTTGTGTTGGTTGTTTGCTTGAAGAGATCTACAGTTGAAGTCAAAAGTTTACATACACTTAGGTTGGAGTCATTACTTGTTTTTCAACCACTCCACACATTTCTTGTTAACAAACTATAGTTTTGGCAAGTTGGTTAGGACATGTACTTTGTGCATGACACGAGTCATTTTTCCAACAAATGTTTACAGACAGATTCACTTAGAATTCACTGTATCACAATTCCAGTGGGTTAGAAGTTAACGTACACTAAGTTGACTGTGCCTTTAAATAGCTTGCAAAATTCCAGAAAATTATGTCATGGCTTTAGAAGCTTCTGATAGGCTAATTTACATAATTTGAGTCAATTGGAGGTGTACCTGTGGATGTATTTCAAGGCCTACCTTCAAACTCAGTGTCTCTTTGCTTGACATCAAGGGAAAATCAGAAGAAATCAGCCAAGACCTCAGAAAAAAAAATTGTAGACCTCCACAAGTCTGGTTCATCCTTGGGAACAATTTCCAAATGCCTGAAGGTACCACGTTCTTCTGTACAAACAATAGTGCACAAGTATAAGCACCATAGGACCACCCAGCTGTCACACTGCTCAGGAAGGAGACTCGTTCTGTCTCCTAGAAGTGCGAAAAATGCAAATCAATCCCAGAACAACAGCAAAGAACCTTGAGAAAATGCTGGAGGAAATGGGTACAGAGTATCTATATCCACAGCAAAACGAGTCCTGTATCGACATAACATGAAAGGCCGCTCAGCAAAGAAGAAGCCACTGCTCCAAAACTGGCATAAGAAAGCCAGGCTACGGTTTGCAACTGCACATAGGGACAAGAATCATACTTTTTGGAGAAATTTCCTCTGGTCTAATGAAACAAAAATAGAACTGTTTGGCCATAATTACCATCGTTATGTTTGGAGGAAAAAGGGGGAGGCTTGCAAGCCGAAGAACACCATACCAACGATGAAGCACGGGGATGGCAGCATCATGTTGTGGGGTGCTTAGCTGCAGGAGGGGCTGGTGCACTTCACAAAATAGATACTGTTATTCTGACATTTCATATTCGTATGAAATGGGGGATCCTAACTGACCTAAAACAGGGAATATTTACTAGGATTAAATGTCAGGAATTGTGAAAAACAGAGTACTTGCTTTACGTGTATGTAAACTTCCGACTTCAACAGTAGCTATCTAAACTTGCAGCCCCCTCTTCCAATGCATTGTGCCTGTGAAATTCCTGTGAAGTGAGCAGTGAATTCTACTAGACGAAAAGACCAAATGAGTGTAACATTGTGGCATTTATAGCATTCTTGATTTTTGAAAATTCACATACTATAAAGCTGTGTATTCTCGCATACTGAGAATGATTCATGGATTTCGGTAGCGCATTCCCATATCTAATTGATCAACTGTTGTCAAAGCCGAAATGACTATGTCATAAGGGCAATTAAACGGGCTCCCGAGTGGCGCCACTAACAAAAGTCAACTACCCACACTGAAAGGAGGGAAAAAGGACTACCTAAGTATGATTCCCAATCAGAGACACCAATAGACAGCTGTCCCTTATTGAGAACCATACCGGGCCAAAACATAGAAATAAAGAAACATAGAAAACAAAACATAGAATCCCCACCCCACATCACATCCTGACCTAACCAAATAGAGAAATAAAACGGCTCTAAGGTCAGCACGTGACAGAAGTAGTGAAAATTTGACAAAACAAGTGGCTTGAGTGAGAGAAGGGGAGACGTTGAGAGGGAAACAGCAACAGGACTGTGTGAATAGAATAGTGAAAGAGACTGACTGACTGACAAACATACATACAAACTGAAAGAAAAGAGAGTCAGTGAGTGAGTCAGTGTCAACATAAATAAGAAAATAAAAGAACAAAAATTTTGCAGGCACTGTAAGTAGACCTGGACTGGCTCCCATTTTCATTTGGACTTTGTGTGCAACAAAACATAGTGAGTGAAAGTATAGTGACAAGAGACTAGAAACTCAAAGACAGATTCCCTGAGTAGTGAACCATACTTTGAGTTGAGAAGGGGGCCAAACACATTTTTTGTTTGTTTTGGTGTTAAAACTGTGTCAGTCAAGAGTCTACCCCAGTGAGTCACAAGTTCTTCCTGTGAGTGTATATCATGTCAAACTCAATAACCTTTCACTGTTACGGCTTTACGCCGATGCGTAGCAGAAACTGATGTACCATTACTCACTCTAACCAGCAGTTATTACTGAATGGGCTTAGCTAATGGCAGATTAGCCATGGAAGGAGAGAGAGATCGAGAGAGAGAGAGAGAGAGAGAGAGAGAGAGAGAGAGAGAGAGAGAGAGAGAGAGAGAGAGAGAGAGAGAGAGAGAGAGAGAGAGAGAGAGAGAGAGAGAGAGAGAGAGAGAGAGAGAGAGAGAGAGAGAGAGAGAGAGAGAGAGAGAGAGAGAGAGAGAGAGAGAGAGAGAGAGAGGTTAGGAGTTAAGTGGGAGATGGCCCAGAGGTGATGTGTAATCTAACATGCAGGTAATGGAAGATATGGAATAACACCGCTGGGCACTGATCTAATTTACACTGAGAGAGATGGAAATGGAGAGAGGATGGAGAAAGGGAAAGGTAGGGGGAGGTAGATATGACGAAGGGGGGACAAGATTAGATAGCGAGAAGGTAGAAGAGAGAGAGAGAAATTGTCAAGAGCAGAGACAGACCTAGAGAGAGAGTGTTTGAGTGAGAGAGATTTACGTGACATTTTAGCCATTTAGGAGATGTTCTTATCCAGAGCAATTTACAGTAGAGATGTACAGAGAGAGAGAGAGAGAGAGAGAGAGAGAGAGAGAGAGAGAGAGAGAGAGAGAGAGAGAGAGAGAGAGAGAGAGAGAGAGAGAGAGAGAGAGAGAGAGAGAGAGAGAGAGAGAGAGAGATGGGTTGGGTTGGGTCGAGTCATGTAAATGTTAGTTTACAAATGGATGAAAATATACGATGTGGATCTGATATGTCGAAACTGTACTATAGAGTAGTGTGTAAATTGATCATGGGTCAATGAAAGTACATTAATGTGAAAATATTTGTTTTGTTTATTTCCCACACAAACCTTTGTCCGTTTGTAGTGTGTGTGCGTACATGCATGCATTGGCGTGTGGGCGTGTGTGCGTGAGTGAGTGCGTGCGTGAGTGCGTGCATGTTCCTAGCGAAGCAGGATAGAGATATGAACCACTGCATTGAACTATTATCTAATCTGTCTGTGCCTACTGACTAGAGGTAGTATGAAATTAGATCAGAATCCATTTGTTCATCATCTCTCCATGGGTGTAGGATGTCATTCAATTCATTAGACCGGGAGTGAGGTCATTCTGGGCCTACAACCTACTATCTTAAAGTTTCAAAACAAGAACCTAATTGAACAAAACTAAACCACCACAACCTGTGAATAAAACAATAATGTTAATAAACGTCCGGCAAGGACATTGGTAAAATACCCATGACCACTCTGTGATGAACACGGATCGTTTTGGCCTGCAGCGTGTCATCAGAAAGCACCGCTGATCTGAGTCCTTTAGACAATCCCAGAACCCACTGGGTCATATCATTACCCTCTGATGGGTTCTGATGTTGCCATGGCAGGGCAGGTATCTAAGGGTCTGGCGGGGAATATGTTGAATTTTGATGGAAAGGAGGAATGTTAATTGTCTTGATATGGCAGAAATGTTGAGTGTTTTGTGTGTGTGTGTGTATGTGAGCGTGTGCGAGTGTGTGTGTGTGTGTGTGTGTGTGTGTGTGTGTGTGTGTGTGTGTGTGTGTGTGTGTGTGTGTGTGTGTGTGTGTGTGTGTGTGTGTGTGTGTGTGTGTGTGTGTGTGTGTGTGTGTGTGTGTGTGTGTGTGTGTGTGTGTGTGTGTGTGTGTGTGTGTGTGTGTGTGTGTCTTTGTGTGTGTATGTCTTTGTGTGTGTGTGTGTGTATGTCTTTGTGTGTGTGTGTCTTTGTGTGTGTGTGTCTTTGTGTGTGTGTGTCTCTGTGTGCGTGCGTGCGTGCATATGTGTGTGTCTGCATAGTCTGAGTTTGAATGAGTGGAATAATTTGGGCCTCAGGCTATAGATAGGTGAGTATGGGGTTGATGGAGGGATGAGAGGGGATGCATCCCAGTGGCAAACAACAGCCTGGGGGTCCCTGTCCTAGAGCAATCAGCTCTCTCTCCTATCAATCAGCTCACCCCTCTATCTTCCTATCCCTCTCTCTCTCTCTCTCTCTCTCTCTCTCTCTCTCTCTCTCTCTCTCTCTCTCTCTCTCTCTCTCTCTCTCTCTCTCTCTCTCTCATTGACATAGTATGCCCCAAACTGCACCTTCTGCTTGTTATGTAGTAGTTAGGCAGGTGTTGGGTGGGGGAAAAGGTCAGAACCAGACAGATTGCTCATTGCACCTTCCAGCTCTCTTGTATTACAGTAAATCATCACAAGATTGTACTCAGAGACAATAACTCAAAGATTGAGTCCTAAATTGATAGTTGGATATTTGGAGTGTTCTAGAATACACCTCTGTATTCTGGAATGAATCTCTTCAGAGTGTTAACAATGTTCTAGAATAGACCTCTGGTAATATAGAATACTGAACCTTCAGGGACATGGCAGTTGTCTAGAATATAGCCCAGTCAATTAAAATTGTCTTGAATGAACCTCAGCATTCAAGAATGTTCTAGAACAGACCTTGAGTCATTTAGAATGCTGTAGAACATCTAAGGCAGTGTTCTAGGATAAAGCCCTGGTTAGTTATTCACATTGTTGGAGCCAAAGTGGGCGCCTGGGCCTTGTTTGGTTTTAGCGCACTTCACTCATTAGAGCCGAGGAGATTGAGGCGCCAATCTCTCCAGCCTGGTGCCAACGCCGACTGCCTGCCAACTCTCATTCATCTCATTAACTCAAACACACTTCCCTCCAGATCTTCGCTGTCTATCTATCCTGCCTTCCACCCAATCCCTCGCTCCATCTCTCCTGACACCTGACTCCCACATGAAATAATACTACAGTTTACTATAGAATATAGCACTTACTATGGAATTCTGTAGTAAACTGTAGTATATTGTAGAATACTATACTGCACACTGTAATACAGTATATCTCGTTCATGTATAGTTCTTACCAGGGATTGAAAACCAATTTCAGAGGTTTAAAAAGGAACAGAAACAAACGGTTCAGAACTTTATTTGGCTGGTCAGAGCAGTGGAATGGAATAAAAACAAACAATGGTTCTGTTCAGAACGAAACGATTGGAAAATAATTTTGGTTCCAACCCCTGGTACTTACTATAGAGTGGTATAGTATACTGTAGAATAATATAGTAAATACAACATTATAAACTGATTGGTTCAAGCCCTGAATGCTGATTTGCTGACAGCCGTGGTATATCAGACCGTTTGACAAAACATTTATTTTTACTGTTCTAATTAGATACGTTGGTAACCAGTTTATTATAGCAATAAGGCACCTCTGGGGTTTGTGGTATGTGGCCAATATACCACGGCTAAGGGCTGTATCCAGGAACTCCATGTTGCATCGTGCCCAAGAACAGCCCTTTCTCAAGGACAAAGCCCCCACTGCGATGTCAAAGATAATAAAACAAAAATGTAGTAAATACTACAGTAAATACAGCAAAAACACTACAGTAAATACAGCATACTACAGTCCTCAAAATCACTACGGTAATTACTATAGGTGTACTACCGTTTTTTTTTCATACTACAATATTTATACTATAGTAAACTTTAAATACTACATTATACTACTGTCATGTCCACAAAAATAGAGTAAATACTACAGTATTCATTGTAGTGTTTCTGCAGAATTTAGTCAGCAAAAACACTACGGTGAATACTATAATAAAGTCTGCAAAAACCCTACAGTGAATACTATAGCTTTTAATGGCTGTATTTGCCATACGACCCATGAATTAAATCACATTTTAATGTTATTTAACAAAGGCTTTTTATATTATAGTAATGACTTTATTTTTTTCATGTGGGCTGTGTGGCCAGATAATCAGAGATGGAAGGATGGAGGGAAGGATAGGTGGATGTAGCGGGGTGAAATAATTTTAGGAAATGGGGGAGACGAAGGTGTTATGAGGTAGACAGAGAGGCGATGTAGCTATTACATCTGTGATGCTGATGGATGGCCCTGCTTTGCTTTGCGTTGCTGGCCGAGGTGTATTTCCCTGGCCGGTTTAAGCAGACTCCTTTGGAGAGTGTTGTTGAATAGGAATTGTCTCAGGCCAGGTAAGGCCAGGATTGGGACAGAGACGGATCATTAGGGGTACACTGACAGCTACTAAGCATTACGTGTTGAATCCATGAATGAGAGCACTGGATTGAATGGGAACCGTTGAACCGCTGCTCTGTAGCCGAGTGGTCTATAACTTTAACCATCTCCATGTTCCTAACTCTACGTTCACTTTGAGGTGGGGGTTTTTTTTCAACTACTACAAGTTGTTAATCTGCATAGCTGCTAGGTTGTGGGTTTTTCTACCTGACCTTTCTACCTTTCCTTGTTGCATTGATTTGCTTTTAGTATTAATGCCGATGTTTTGTCAGACACTATTTGTAAGGAAATAGTCTATAGCCTACAAATAAATGTGGTTGATTCATTAAGCGTTTGATCAACTTACTTGAATTCTCATGTTCAGGTCTAAATGGGCTTCTAAACAGTCAGTAATGAGGATAAGATGAGTTGTGCATTAACTCTATGTTCTGGTGTTAGCACGGCCTGTTTCTAACTCCCTCTTTCATTAAAGCCCTATTACTGTTTCTGAAGCTTGTTCATTATCGCTAGGCTAATTTGCCAAAGGAATTCCCATTACTGGGAGATAACTTTATCACTCAACAATCCCCTCCTGCTCTCCTCCTCTTTTTCTCCGCTTTCACTTCCTACCACTCTCTTTTCTATTTCACCACTGTGTGATCACAAGGGTTCTGATGGTACAGATGACGCTCGGTGTGTAGATTGCTCATTTGGATGTACCAAAGTCTTCTCTTTCCAAGGGAATCAAACCCCATTCTCAACCACTTATTTTGGTCATTGTCTGTATTTCTCATTCCTTTATTGTTTATCTTTCTCATTCTCATTGTCATTCTCCCCTCCCTCCCCTCCCCTCCCCTCCTCCCCTCCCCTCCCCTCCCCTCCCCTCCCTCCCTCCCTCCCCTCCCCTCTCTATCTCTCTCTCTCCCTTTATCTCACTTTATCTCCCTCTCCCTCCCTCCCTCCCCTCCCCTCCCCTCCCCTCCCCTCCCCTCCCCTCCCCTCCCCTCCCCTCCCTCTCTATCTCTCTATCTCTATCTCTCTCCCTTTACCTCCCTTTATCTCCCTCCCCTCCCCTCCCCTCCCTTCTCTATCTCTCTCTCTCCCTTTATCTCCCTTTATCTCCCTTTATCCCCCTCCCCTCCCCTCTCTATCTCTCTCTCTCCCTTTATCTCCCCCTCCCCTCCCCTCCCCCCCCCTCCCCCTCTCTATCTCTCTCTCTCCCTTTATCTCCCTCTCCCGGTCTCTCTCTCTATTTTCCATAGAAAGAAGACATATTGTCTCAAATCTATGCCCTCAGTGGAACCCATGCCCTCAGTAGAACCCATGCCCTCAGTGGAACCCATGCCCTCAGTGGAACCCATGCCCTCAGTGGAACCCATGCCAGTGGAACCCATGCCCTCAGTAGAACCCATGCCCTCAGTGGAACCCATGCCCTCAGTGGAACCCATGCCCTCAGTGGAACCCATGCCCTCAGTGGAACCCATGCCCTCAGTGGAACCCATGCCCTCAGTAGAACCCATGCCCTCAGTGGAACCCATGCCCTCAGTGGAACCCATGCCCTCAGTAAAACCCATGCCCTCAGTAGAACCTCTTATACTACATACAGGCATTCAGGGGCCAGGCATAACAACATGGACATTTTCACTGCAGGATCATAACACTCTCAGGCTTTATCAACCACATGTTCTGTTTTTCTTCTCCTCTTCTCCCTCAGTGATTTCATCAAGCTTAACATGGAACTAGTCTGGATGTGGAACTATATTTGGACCCTGTGTCTTCCTATCTCTCTTCCACTGATGGATAATTGTTCCATTAAAGTGAGATTGTTCCTTGTACTCCATCACGCCTCTATGGCTGGGCGGCATGGGGTAGAGGAGAATACGAATGAGAGATGGAGGGAAAGGAGGGAGAGGGGGATAAGAGGGGAAAAGTGCAGAAATCTGAGAGGTGTTGAGGTGTTGCACGCATTGAGCTGTGGCGGTTACGGGGGGGGGGGGATGACAGGATGCGAGAAGGTGGAAAGGGAGGGAGAGAATAAAGGTCTGAAAAGCAACAGCAGCACGGTTATTTTATGGAGGGAGAGGATCGAGAGATACTCTTGAGAAGGAAGAGGAGGATGGGGAGTAGGGAAAGAGAGGGAGGAGGAGGTGAAAGGCCAAAGGAAAAAATGAAGAGAAGAGAGGTGTAACAGTAAGGGAGATGCAGGGGATAAATTATTCAGAGAAGGAAACACATAGTAATATTCACCATCAACAGTCATATCGGAAGATGCTGAATTTCACGCTTGTCAGTCGACTGTAGTTTTCTCTCTGTGTGTGTGTGTGTGTGTGTGTGTGTGTGTGTGTGTGTGTGTGTGTGTGTGTGTGTGTGTGTGTGTGTGTGTGTGTGTGTGTGTGTGTGTGTGTGTGTGTGTGTGTGTGTGTGTGTGTGTGTGTGTGTGTGTGTGTGTGTGTGTGTGTGTGTGTGTGTGTTTGTGCCGAAAGCAGTGAACAGTGGGAGTCTGTCGCCACCTATTGGTGGATGCTCACCATTAAAACAACTACATTGTACCATCATTTACCTTGACAGTAGTCCACAGCTCATATGATTGCAATTTCTGATCAGTTTCTGTCTGAATAAAATCTATTGCTTTGAAATCTCTATGGTGTCTTTACTTGTCTTTTTTTCTAACACCTGCCATCTTCTAACTCTTCCCCACTCTTCTCTTTTTCTCTTCTACTATCATCATCGCTCCTCTCTTGTTCTTGTGTTCTCATCTCTCCCTCTTCTCTTCTCTGCTATTCTCTTCTCTCCGTGTCTCTGTCCTAGTTGGTTGCGTTGCTCCTCTCCTCATCCAATCATGTGATAGATTTTATCTGGTCATATCAGAGAGGAAGAGGCGAAGCGAGAGCACTTACTCCGCCCAAAATCTGTCTGCGTGAGATTAGCCTTCTTTTGTCTGGAGGTCTATGAGAGTGTGTCGAAATACTATGATGGACCATCATGATTTCACTTCACAGTCGTAAATGAGTTCGAGCTCAATACAAAATACCAATACATAAACAACTCAGAAAGTCCAAAACAAAAAAGAAATGCATCCCCTTTACAGTAAACATGTATCAAGAATGAATACAGGTGGAAGATATATGATTGCCATCCCCATGAGTGTACCACCCTCCTTCAGGCCATGGATGAGGCATGAAATGATTTCAACCCAGACCTATGTCAGGCTTGGATTCACCATGCCGAAAGTTTTTTTTCCCCAGGTGCAATGAGGATATTTATTGCGATTTCGATGAGAACCTATGGCTAAATGCTCAAGACAGGCTTGATGCAAACGAGTGCCTGCTTAACATTGTTTCTTTCATTTATTTTATTTGATTCCATTGTGAAAGATGTCTTCAGTGATCACATGGGATAGAAATGATGGACATTTTAATGGGTAGTGCAACTGTATTGCCGATGTGAAAACGGTGTAATGTCCTGTTATTTACAGCACTGTAGCATACTACATTCAAAGGGCAAATACAGTATCTTGCGTTTTTTGCTATTAATTGGTTGTTAAAATAACTAAATTGAGAAGATATCATTATGTTGTGTTTTGGTAATTAAACCAATGTACTCATTATATTTCACAGTAAACTTATATTTTGGATCAATGGTTGAGTTGCAAAACCCTTAATTTGCATTCATTTTGTTTGTAGACATCTTTCATGTACGACCATCTGCGTAACAAGTGTTACCTGTTTTTAGTTTTGAACTAAGAGTTTAATTCCCCACGTACTTGTGAAAATAGTACCAAAGCGATTTAAAAAACGATAAAACCCAGTTGGATTATCGACTTTCTCTCCTTATGGGATCGATCACTGTGTGTGTGTGTGTGTGTGTGTGTGTGTGTGTGTGTGTGTGTGTGTGTGTGTGTGTGTGTGTGTGTGTGTGTGTGTGTGTGTGTGTGTGTGTGTGTGTGTGTGTGTGTGTGTGTGTGTGTGTGTGTGTGTGTGTGTGTGTGTGTGTGTGTGTGTGTGTGTGTGTGTCCAGTCAGTGTCAAGGGAGCTCAGGCACAGAAGACTCTATCCGCTCTTTCGCTGGATGTGACTAATCCTCTTCGGACCATATTAACAACTTTGGCCCTGTCCCCACAGTTACCTGAGATAGAGATACACCTGTGCTGTAGTCTATACCTGGCACTGTCATAGAATACACCTGTAGCATAGGTTCTACCCCAGTTGGCACGAAGATCTATGTCCTAGTTAACTGAAACTCAAATAGGTTATTACAAAGTCACACACAAAATCAAATGTTATGGACTGTAGCAGGAACTGGCCAAATGTAACCATGGCAGAATACCTACCCCAACCCCCTTCCACAAAACACCATACTATATATCCCCTGCAATCACACATACCCTGCACGTACCCTTTCTCTCTCTCTCTCTCTCTCTCTCTCTCTCTCTCTCTCTCTCTCTCTCTCTCTCTCTCTCTCTCTCTCTCTCTCTCTCTCTCTCTCTCTCTCTCTCTGCTCTCGCTCTCTCTCTCTCTCTCTCTCTCTCTCTCTCTCTCTCTCTCTCTCTCTCTCTCTCTCTCTCTCTCTCTCTCTCTCTCTCTCTCTCTCTCTGTCGCTCTCGCTCTCGCTCTCGCTCTCTCACCCTGTAATGATTGGCTGTGTGTTGGCGTAAACAGGGTCTTACGACACAGTAAGTGGTATAACTCAGCATCAGGGTTCGTTGAGTGGATGACAGGTTGTTGTTGTTTTTACGCTGACCATTCCATCATCCTGCTAATGCTATGATTGGAAGTGACACATTACAGGGGGAGGGGCAAAGAAAGTGCACTCTTTTGCTTCAAGATTTTATCATAATCTAGATGAGAAAATGTTAGGCTTTCGCGGTTCCTGCATTCGCAGTCAATGACTGAATCAAAGAAAGTAAGGACAAACAGAGGTAGATAGCGAGAAAGTGATGGATAGAGTGTGGGTGGGCAAGGGGTAAACAAAGAAGAGAGAGAGGGGGTTGGACAGGAATGTGATAATCATTCTGACTCAGTGACGATACCGAGTCATTGGGTCAGTTCACCTGTCAACACCAGAGGCCTGCGGAAGTGTGTAATGATTTCATCGTTTTCTTCCCCCCAAATAGCATATCAGAATACTTACAATCAATAATACTAAAGCCTAAGTGGGCTTCTCCAGCTTCACTGGTTCTGTTGGATTGGTTATGGGATCCGGAATACAGGTTCTTGGTTCTGGGTTCTCTAAGGTTCTCAAGGTAATAGATATTATTTGACAGGAGAAAGGTTGTCTCGTCGAACCTTGATCTTCAGTTCTTCATTCAGGCCCTTGTTTTGACCCTTTGGGTCTTCTCTGCTTCCTGAGAAAAAGTTATCTAGGTTTCTGCGGGTTCTGCAGGCTAATCCCAGCCTCACCCTTTCAGCGAAGCAGGAAGTGCTGTCCTACACACTCTAACCGCTTCTGGGATGACGGGCCACTGTTAAGACCCTCAGGTAAGTCCTAGCACCGTCACCCTTACAGAAGTCCCCCTATGTGTCCTCAAACTTTTGTTAGACTCCTTACAAACCCCAGGTAGACCAGTGGGAGAAAACCCTGGGTCAGCAGAGTTTTGTTCCAGGGCAGCGCTAGCACACCTGATTCTGCTAATCAAGGAATTGAGGCCAAGGGTTGGTGACCACAGGTGTAGACTGTATCTGTAGCATACCATACCGCTAACAAGAGACTACCGCTAAAAAGAGACTGTTAACTAGACCAGTCTTTGTTATATGTTTGCGAAATG
Source organism: Oncorhynchus gorbuscha (assembly GCF_021184085.1). Taxonomy (NCBI): domain Eukaryota; kingdom Metazoa; phylum Chordata; class Actinopteri; order Salmoniformes; family Salmonidae; genus Oncorhynchus; species Oncorhynchus gorbuscha. Next base: position 29,048,774 of record NC_060176.1, on the reverse strand, counting down.
TATACATGTCTTCCAAATAGTATCTCCTAGTACTTGGTGGGTGTCCCCTCAGTGGTTTGTGGCTGTTGTGTCTCTGTGGTATAGGCCCACAGTGTAGCTCTGTTTTTGTTTTAGGGAGAGACGTAGACGTAGCTTTGGAACTGAATTGTGCGTCTTTGTAATGGTAAGACGAGTTGATGTAAGAAATGAGTATCGCTGGTTGGCAACATTTGCAGGCACATTTTCTTTATCAAAACCGTAGGTCAGAGTCTCTTAATCCTGGTCCCGATCACAAAGGGGTGCATATTTTTTTTGTGTTTGCCCTAGCACTACACAGCTGATTTAAATGATTAACTCATCAGTTAATGTGGCCACTGCAGCGTACGTTCAAACGGGTGTGATTAGAGCACTAGTTACAATTGATGCAACAGTCAGCGTTTGGGCTGGCTGCACTGATTTTTCACAGAAACAATTTGCACAAACACAGTCTTTACAATGTTATTTTCAGACATTCACAAAAATAGCAACAGTTCCCATCGTAATCAGAAAATGTAGGCTACATTAGTCCTAGCCCTGAGGAAAGAGTGAGCTAACGCAGGCGGTCATATTTAGCTAACTCTCGGCTGACAGAAACCATAATATGAAGTAGCTAATAGCAATGACTATTTACAATTCATCACATCACAGGTCAGCTCACCAGTGATGGAAATAACTGAGTAAAATACTTTCTTAAAGTCTAAGCTTGTGCCCTCAGTCATTTTGGGGTTTTTTCAACCAAAAATAAGAAAAGGTGACAAGATGTGTCGTCTACCATCATTCACTTCCCATCATTCTCTTTTGGAAGTTTACTCAGAAAAACAAGTGAACCATCCCTTCACTTCGTTTTTTTATAAGATATTTGGTCTGACAGATGTTTACTTGACACCCATAATGCACTGTATGATGTCAACTAACATGGCTCCACACATAGCTGGCAATCAAAACATTATTTCACACATCATATTTGTCCATTACAATCTATTGCAAGAATGGGACTGCATGATTTGTCATCAGTACTTGAAAATGTGAATAAAAGATTAAATAAATAAATGATTACTACACAAACCATTTTCTGATAATGATTTATTGATCCAAATGGCGTGTGCTAGCAATCAATCATGTAACCTCTGACTCTCACTTGGAGCCATTCAGTGTTGTTGTTTGTGTATGTAGCTAGTGGGCAAAGCTGTAGCATCTTGGCCATGTACTGTTATAATCTCCACCCAGCACATCCAGAAGAGGATTGGCCACCCCTCAGAGCCTGGTTCCTTTCTAGGTTTCTTCCTAGGTTTCTGCCTTTCTAGGGAGTTTTTCCTAGCCACCGTGCTCCTGCATCTGTATTGCTTGCGGTTTTGGGCTTTAGGCTGGGTTTCTGTATAGCACTTTGTGTCATCTGCTGATGTAAAAAGTGCTTTATAAATACATTTGATTGATTGATTGATTGATTGATTGATTGATTGATTGATTGATTGATTAGAAATGACTTTCAAATGTAGACAACTCATAAATGCAGAAAATCTGGAGATTGTTGTCAATTCTGACAATGAGTCTGAGTATGAAAGTGAGGAATCAGATTCTGACAGTGACCGTGAGCAGCTGCCACCCAACCTTGTGGTCATTGAGAACCCTGAAACCGAGGACCGCTTGCCCACCGACAAAGTCCCAGGCCCCTTAGAAAATGCTGGTGGTGAAGTACGAGAGTACTCAATAGTGGGTAAAGTTCGAGAGGTCTGCGGTTGCTGGAAGGCTACCAGCCATTTCACCCCTCCTGGCTCTGTTGTTGGTTTTGATGAGTCCCCGTCTGGATTGCAAAGACCCATTCCATCTCCTTCTGAGGCAGAGTGCTTCAAGCTGTTTCTGACAAAGGAGCTGGTGGGAGATAGTGGAGGAGATCAATCGCTATGCCTTGGAAATACAGGAGAAGAAATAGACAGGAGTGAGGGGGAAGCTCGCTAAATGGGTGACAACCACAATTAGTGAAATGTATACCTTCCTGCTGACAGTCTTTCTCAGGGGAATAGTGAAGATGATCTCCCTAAGGGAATACTGGAGCACAGATCCTACGTCGGCAACTCCCTTCTTTGCCACTCTCTTTTCCCAAGACCGCTTTTAGTTCTGCGGCGATGCCTGCGTTCCATCAACAATGTCACTGTCAACCTAAATGACCCCTTACACAAAATAAGATTCTTAGTAGCCACTCTCGACTACGGCTCTCTCTCTTCTCCAGTTGTTTTCCCCTACAAATCTAGAGGATGTGTTATTCCGTTTTGTCTGTTTCTGTTAAGTCGCTTTTTTGGGACATCAGCATTTTGTCAGGTCTTTGTGCCATACAAGGAGCTATGTATTGATGAGTCCCTGGTTTTAGGGCAGGGTAGATTGGCGTTCAATCAATACATTCCCTCCTCAAGGTGATGTGAATACACGATTTGTCCAGGACATTAGAGCCTACACAGGGTCCACCTGAAAAATAGTAGCAGCATGAGAGAGTCATTTGAGAGAGTCATTTGAAAAGAGGCACTGCAGATAGTGCCGATGACTGGTCCATCTGAACCACGCATGGACAAGGGAATCTATATACGGAGAGCATGATTCTGTCCTGTCCTTGACATTGGTGCAGGGCATGTGATGTCCATAGATTCTTAGTCGCAAAACTCCCTGATCTTCTTAAAAATATTTGTTTGTCTAGCTGTGTCCAGTCCAGGTGGTGCTTTTATGGGTGGAAGGATGTCAGCTTTGTGCAGCAGCTGAAACCTGGTCCCGACTGAGTCCGAGCACTCCTTGGCGACAATAACACCAGGCTCCAGAGCATCGAAGCTGGAAAACAGGAAATAACAAATAAAGACATTACAACCTTGCACAACATCACTTAATCAGCCAGCCATAGTTTTCCACCAAGTCCTCATGCTTCAGGTGTAACCTGTGCTTGCTTGGGCCAGCCTTCTTTTTGATGGGAGGCATTAAACCATTCTCCTTGTATGACTGGTGGAGGAGAGTCAGGCGTGTTCTACTGATGCTGAAAAACAAATTCCAGATACTGACGTTACACACACTTCATACACATGTAAGTTATTGTTAGCTAGCAAGCCAGCCATCTCACCTCCGCTAACTTTGCTAACAGCAAGGGTTAACTTGAGATTTTTGTTTAGACATGTAACGTTAACGTTAGCTAGCAATTTTTTAAACTAAAATCCCAATCCATAGAGTAACGTTAGCAAGCCAGCCATCGAACTCCAGCTGGCAAGCTTTAACTAGCAATACAAACCGATTGTCATAGCTAGATAAAGTTAACCAAATAGGTTCAATGTTAGATTATGTTGCAAACTGCAACCCCTTTTATTAAATAAGACGTACTATGTCGTTTCCGTATAGTTTGATCAGCTTGTTTGACCCGTTGTGTCAAGTCAGTCTGGTTCACACTGACCGTGTGCAATGGCATATGAATCATCAGATCTTTCTCCCTCTGTCACCGATGCCATGGTTGCCCTTAGTTTGAAGATATAATCTGGAGAAATTTGTTTTAAACAACAGCCTTTTCGACTCCCTATGCATTTGCAATCAAACGCCAAAATTCTATTAATCTCCTTATCATACTCAGCTTCTACCAGACATTAAACTGATTTCAAAACTCGGTAAACTTCTTCCCTGACAACAACACTGTTGATTTTCACCGTTTATTCTCCATCACTGTCATTAGAATAATCTTCAATTTTTTTTTTTTACCTAAATCAGTGATTTCCTCATCATCTGATTCATTTTCAGAGTCAGAGAGTCAGCATGGCACGATCGTCCTCCAGAAAGTAGTCCATCATTTTTCACACGGACCTTTGTCGATGGCGCCTGATAATTTCAGGGTAGCAATGTTATTGAGAGGAGTAGCAACATATTTGCAGTTCTCCGTGGCTAACGTTATATCTTTGAAAAAAACTGCAGTAGAAAGGATTGTCTACGCATTACGATCAGCTCATTTTATAGACACAAGATGCTACACCGCAGACCAATCCAAACTCATCTCTCGGCATGTCTAGCCCACTCATTATCTCAGCCAATCATGGCTAGCGGGAAAGTTGCTGACTTTTTCTGTGGTTAAACCAACTAGGCTCATAATTTAACCTGTCTAGGACACACGTTCCGCTAGCATATGCATATGCATATATTAGCATCTGGGACAGAGTAGGAGGCAGTTCACTATGGGCACGCAATTCATCCAAAGTGAAAATGCTGCCCCCTATCCCTAAAAAGTTAACAATTGTATTAATATTTACAGATGGCATACAAGTTTGATATTAAGGCACATGAATGTTCACATGTTCGAGAAAGGCATTTCTGCCAAAAAAACGCCTCTTCTGTGAAGTCGTGACCTGCGACACATGCCTAGTTTCCTGAATCGAGTCACATATGGAGGAATTGCAACGTCTGCCTGTCCAGCACCAGGAGCAGGGAGCAGAGGAAGTTGTCAAATGCATGTGTTTAGCATGTGACACACCCCTGTGTGTTGTGCCATGCTTTTTGGAGTAGCACACGCTCAAGCACTATTGAGCACATCTGCAGCAACTACTGAGTGACTGACTTGACAGGTGACCTGTCACGATGCTATGCCTTTAGGGTTGAAGGGTGGGATTGCAGTGTTTGTTGTTCAATCACTATGTGAATATTGAAATTAAATGTCAGTAGTCAGTCTTGTAGTTTTCTCCTTCTATTAAAACTTGTTTTTGTTATTCAACTACTACAACTGTAATAAAATAGACAACCATTACATATATGTATTTTCTTTCTGTTTTTTTCCATCAAGTACGTCATTTCAACGCCATGCCCAGTGGGATGTTGCTAGCATACAAATACTGGCCGCAAGAAAGATGTCCAGTCATGATGTTGGCAAATAATGTTCAGTACTGTTTATGGGTGTGATTTCTGAAAGTACAGAAAAAAAGAAGAACATAATAATGAATCATTAGAATACAATATCAGGATAATGTAACGGGTGTCGTCGTCGGATGAGGAGAAATCGGACCAAAGCGCAGCGTGGTAAGTGTTCATGACTTTTATTGGACTGAACACTGAGACAAAATAACAAGGTGAATAAATGAAACCGAAACAGTCCTTTCAGGTGAAGAACACTAAACAGAAAACAACTACCCACAAAACATAGGTGGGAAGAAGCTACCTAAGTATGGTTCCCAATCAGAGACAACGATAGTCAGCTGTCCCTGATTGAGAACCCAGCCAAAACAAAGAAATACAGAACACAGAAAAAAGAACATAGAATGCCCACCCAAATCACACCCTGACCAAACCAAAATAGAGACATAAAAAGCTCTCTAAGGTCAGGGCGTGACAGATAAAGCACTAAAACAATATTGCAAATAAAAAATAATAAGTTGCATTGACAACATCACAATTATGAATGGTATAGGCCCTACACAAGAAATATTAAGAAGCAGTAACTGAAGAGCTCCACAAGAGCTCCACAAGGGGGCAGAGCAGAGCAGAGAGCTATGTTAACAGGCCAAATGAATCCACAGGCCATGCTCATGACAAGACCAGGGCAGCTTAAAAAGACACGACACAAGCAAATACTTATCTGATGCCATTAGCATTGTTTTACAAAGCTAGTAGAAGAGTGTAGCTACATAAGCACAGGTTATGAAATGAGTACCTTGCGTGTCTGCAGTTATACAGGAATACGCACAGAATACATGATGCTACATACACAGCTACATATGGTGCACTACAGTAGAAATGACCCAACACGATGTACAGAAACTATTATGATAACGTAATAAGGCAGTTACTTTGATAGGAACTCACACATGTCTAAAGTAATTATTTGTAAGGAAAACAACAACGAAGGCAATGCAGGCGCCAGCAGGAAAATGTGCCAGGGGCAGGGGAGTTTGGGAAGGTTCTGTTCTGACTGGAGATGCACAAATGTCTGCATACTTGACCTGGGGAGACACCAGGGGAGTGCTTGAGCTCTCATCGACAAGAGAAGTTTGTCAGGCTCATCTAGTTCATCTCGCTCATTTGAAATGTACGAACTGAAACACAGCCTATAAATCATTGCCATGTGTTAGGACAGTGCAGGTTAACTGTCCTGTTGCATAACAATCACATTGTTGAACAGTGAGCGCATTCTGACATAACGCACATGAAAATAAAAACTCACGCTGGGGGGACAATTACAAATATTTGGAATTTACGCGTGAAAAGCTTAAGAAGCACTGCTGTAGGGGATTATCTCCTCACATGGGGCACCACCATATGTAGGGAATTGTACTCACGGGCCTCCATTATGTAGAGAAATGTCTTCACAAACTCTACAATACTTGTATGCCTACGACAGATTCATCTGCATATTAAATCAATAAAGGTGTAATTGGAAACAGTATTTGGTATTTTTAAACATCAAGACTGTCTTGTGAGCCATTTAGAGTACTGTGTTAAGAGCTCCTTACCAAACATGGCCGCAAACACCCCTCTATCTACCATGCTCAGGTGGCAGGACCCTATCCAGGACATACAGTAGATTAGACAGAAATGTTAACAAGCTAACAAAGGAGGGGAGGAAATTACAGGAGAAGTACAGCAAAGAGATAAGGAAGGGTTAGATGGAGAGACAAACAGTCCAGCAGGACAGGGACAGGCAGGTTAACAAGCTAATAGCAGGGTAGAGAGGAATAGCAGAGGTAGGGTAAGGAGATAGAGGGTTAGAGAAATAGACAGACAGCACAGCAGGTATCTGGCTGCGTGCCCAGATTGACTCACATATACTCAAATACTTTAAAGTGGCAATCAGCTGTTGAAACTATTACAAACATTTTCACATTTGGGGTTCTGATGGGGTACAACAGTTGAACTAAGCTCTTGAGGCAATTTATAAGTTGGTAAATTCAGTTGATTGGACATGAGTTGGAAAGGCACACACCTGTCCATATAAGGTCCCACAGTTGACAGTGAATGTCAGAGCAAATACCAAGATTGAAGGAATTGTCCGTAGCGCTCAGAGACAGGATTGTGTCGAGGCACATACAGTGTATCTGTGGAAGGGTACCAAAATAATGTCTGCAGCATTGAAGGTCCACAAGAACACAGTGGCCTCGGTGATTCTTAAATGGAAGAAGTTTGGAACCACCAAGACTCATGCTCTACAACATCCGCAGAGTACGACCCTGCCTCACACAGGAAGCGGCGCAGGTCCTAATCCAGGCACTTGTCATCTCCCGTCTGGATTACTGCAACTCGCTGTTGGCTGGGCTCCCTGCCTGTGCCATTAAACCCCTACAACTCATCCAGAACGCCGCAGCCCGACTGGTGTTCAACCTTCCCAAGTTCTCTCACGTCACCCCACTCCTCCGCTCTCTCCACTGGCTTCCAGTTGAAGCTCGCATCCGCTACAAGACCATGGTGCTTGCCTACGGAGCCGTGAGGGGAACGGCACCTCAGTAACTCCAGGCTCTGATCAGGCCCTACACCCAAACAAGGGCACTGCGTTCATCCACCTCTGGCCTGCTCGCCTCCCTACCACTGAGGAAGTACAGTTCCCGCTCAGCCCAGTCAAAACTGTTCGCTGCTCTGGCCCCCCAATGGTGGAACAAACTCCCTCACGACACCAGGACAGCGGAGTCAATCACCACTTTCCGGAGACACCTGAAACCCCACCTCTTTAAGGAATACCTAGGATAGGATAAGTAATCCTTCTCACCCCCCCCCTTTAAGATTTAGATGCACTATTGTAAAGTGACTGTTCCACTGGATGCCATAAGGTGAATGCACCAATTTGTAAGTCGCTCTGGATAAGAGCGTCTGCTAAATGACTCTTCCTAGAGCTAGCCGCTCCATTAAACTGAGCAATCAGGGGAGAAGGGCCTTGGTCAGGGAGGTGACAGAGCTCCAGAGTTCCTATGTGAATATGTGGGACATTCCAGAAGGACAACAATCTCTGCAGCACTCCACCAATCAAGCCTTTATGGTAGAGTGGCCAGACGGAAGCCACTCCTCAGTAAAAGGCACATGACAGCCCACTTGGAGTTTGCCAAAAGGCACCTAAAGTACTCTGTAAGGGGTTCACCTAGGGGTCATGATAGGGGCTGTTCCAAATGTTTGATGTATTATAATAATTGATTATGCTTATGTTGTATTATAGAAGGGTAGGGGTTATAAGACCTCGCCCTCCTTACATTTATAGGGTCCTAGACTACAGATGAACAATATATATATATATTCATTGTAGAGGATTAGTATTGTTCCACAGTTGTGTTCTGGTCTCTTTGCCTCTTATAAAAGAGACCACTTTGAGAAATATGTGACTGTGAAGACAGAACTCTGCAGGGGAGTGTAAGAGATAAGAGATTAGTCAGACATTCCACTATAAATCAACTTGGACATTTACCGCTAAGCTTTTAGATAGCTGTATAAACAAGAGTTTTAGTGTTGAGTCGACTTGGTGTTGATCTCATGAGTAAAAGATAATGACGTAGGCAGTGACATCACTAAAGCTGGACTTCGGGTATCCTATAGCAGAATGCCATTGAGCCCACATAACACAGCGTGGGTTGTGACAAGCATGCATAGATTGGTAAGCTGCAGAAGGATGAGCAGGCTACTATTCCCCATCATTTATCAGTGCAATTTTGACAGTCAACTACAAGCTGAAAAAGTCTGAGAGTGTTTATTTGCTCTTGCCTGGTTAGATTGTAGTTTATCTCGCTCTGGCTAACATTAGTTGTTTATCTTAGGTAGTGAGAGAGAACCTACCTGTTCATTCTTTTTAATCAATAGAACTGTAAAGTTTCCAAATGAAGAGGACTCCTGTGGTATTGATATATTTGCAGAAATTCATTTAGGTGTGGTCTAATGGTCTAAAGTTGTGCCTGTAAACACACAGTCCAGTTCAAAGTGAATGATGTCTGGGCCTTGTGGCCGATGTCTGGGCCTCCAGTCCGCGTGATCAAAACAATCTTGGAGCGTGGCTTCTGATTGGTCAGACCAGCAATGAATGGATCTTGTCACTGGTACAACCTGTTTGAGTCTTTGCCTATAAGCTGGGACGGGTTTCATGATGTGGCCCTTTTTGGGTATAGCTAGTGCCCCCCACCCCTCTCTCTCTCTCTCTCTCTCTCTCTCTCTCTCTCTCTCTCTCTCTCTCTCTCTCTCTCTCTCTCTACACCCAGGTTCTGTTATCTCAGGTTGTAAATTCCTGGAGGAGACTATCTCCCCCTGGCCATGCAGAAAGAGACACAGAGAGAACAAAGGATTTCACATGGCAAACTCCTAAATCCCCAAAATAAGGATTTGATACAAAATGTCCACTTGTGAGAAGGTGGGAATGGTCCGTGGACACTTAATGGATGGGTATGACGAGTGTGTTTCATTTTGTGACCGCAGAGAGGACAGAAAACACACATGACATATCTCTGAATATGTGCATTTCTCAATTATGGGGTTTGCATCTAATTCTTGAATAAAATGAATGAAAATGAAGACTATTTGTGAAATGATGTAAGGTGATGTTAAACCTTTAATGAAAGAGAATTGTATTCCCTTTCAAGTTCAACTAAGTCATTGGCATGCCCCCGTGAGCACAGACATGATCTGGCGTCATGGAACTGCCCTTTCTACTGTTACGAATAAAACCCCCTTCTGAGGAAATCCTCTTCAGAACACACGTATCTCGGTCAGGTGAGGGGGCAAAGGTTTGCGTAGAGACTAAGCAAACCCACAGCGTGAGCTGTGATTGTGAATAGTTATTGAATTCCTAACCATACCACGTGGAGCATTGGCTACACGGCTGGAAATGGTTCAACTCTCAGACTATCAATCCCTACAGAATAAGAGCAAATCTTAGATACTAATTACTAGTCTGCAGCTAGAAATTATGTAAACCTGGGATTGCGAATGCTGACAAGCGCCTAAAAATCTATTCTATGAGAACATTTCTGAATGGTACTCTGAAGTAACGATTCTAACCACGGAAAGACTGATCTTCAGGGAAGCAGAGGGAGAGACGATGATGATCCGACTCTCCAACAGAAGGACTGACGATTCCAACAGAGATCACGACTACACTCTGGGCATAAATATATATTAATTGCAATTATTCTCGAATGAGAAAGCATTCATGTGCAAAGGATTAGCATTTCAATTCATATAATTATCAACTGTGTAGTGACTCCTTTTGTCTTTCCCTCCCTTTTCAGTCCACACCCACTTCCATTTGTCCACCAAACCGTCATATCGGCTTAGCCCACTGTGGAACCTCCCCTATCATTTCCTTGTAACCATATCCACTGTGTTGTTTGTTTATACATTTCTGTGATTATTAGTTAGTTAAGTAAATAAACGATTAAGACAATTGGTGTATGGATGATTCATAGTAAAGGCTGGGTTTGTCCAGATAACTCTAACGAAATTTACGACGTTTGGAATGAGACTAACGTGAGGTAAAGAATAATTCATTAATAAGAAGACTAATTGATCAGATATTAAAATATCTGAAGTTATATGAGGAAAATTACAACTTTGTAATCTGAAGATTTTCCTTGGTTCCCCAACTTCATAATAATTATATTTACATGATTAGTTTAATCACGTAATAATAATTACATAGAATTGATTTGATAAAATAACAGTCTTCACTTTAATGATGCAAAAGACATGACACGAGCAAGATGGCATCGCGGTCAGATTTGCTGAAGGGAACGCAGGGGAGGACTTTGTATGCATCGCGGAAGTTAGAGTAGTAGTGGTCGAGAGTATTAGCCCTACGTGTCGTGCAATCAATATGCTGATCAAATTTAGGTGACATTGATCTCAAATTTGCTTTGTTAAAATCCCCAGCTACAATGAATGCAGCCTCCAGGTAGAGTATATGTCATGTTTTGTCTTAGATTGTCTTGTCATTTTGCTTTTCCCTCTGTTCATTTTCCCCCTGCTGGTCTTTTTAGGTTCGTTCCCCTTTTTCTCTCTCCCTTCCTCTCTCTCTTCTCTCTATCGTTCCGTTCCTGCTCCCAGCTGTTCCTATTCCCCTAATCAATCATTTAGTCTTCCCACACCTGTTCCTTATCTTTTCCCCTGATTAGAGTCCCTATTTCTTCCCTTGTTTTCCGTTCCTGTCCTGTCGGATCCTTGTCTATTGTTCACCGTGCTGTGTCTGTGTATCGCCCTGTCGTGTCGTGTTTCCCTCAGATGCTGCGTGGAGAGCAGGTGTCTGAGTCTGCTAGGTTCAAGTGCCTTCCCGAGGCAACCTGCAGTTCTTGATCGAGTCTCCAGTCTGTTCTCGTCATTACGAGTGGAATTATGTCTTATGTTTGTAGAATTACTTTACTGGATTAAAGACTCTGTTTTCGCCAAGTCGCTTTTGGGTCCTCATTCACCTGCATGACAGTATATAGTTTCCGGTTTACATAGAGTCCGGTGAAGTTCCTTGAGGGCCGTCTTGGTGTTTGCTTGAGGGGGGATGTAGACAGCTGTGACTATAACTGACGAGAATTCTTTTCGTATGTAGAATGGCTGGCATTTGACTGTAAGGAATTGTAGTTTGGGTGAGCAGAAGGACTTGAGTTCATGTGTATTGTTATGATCACACCATGAGTTTTTAATCATAAAACATATACCACCGCCTTCCTCTTCCCAGAGAGGTGTTTATCTCTGTCGGCGCAAAGCATTGAGAAGCCCGATTCCGACAACATATCCAGAGCCATGTTTCCGTGACACAGAGAATGTTACAATCTCTGATGTCTCTCTGGAAGGCAACCCTTGCCCGAATTTAGTCTACCTTGTTGTCAAGAGACTGGACATTGGCGAGTAGTATATTCGGGAGCAGTGAGCGATATGCCCGTTTACGAAGCATGACCAGAAACTCTGTTGTTCATTTGTTTACAGAGAAGTAGCATTGAGAAATCGACCGAAAAACGCCAAACTCTTTTCAAAATTAGCTACATAATATCGACAGAAACACGGCAAACGTTGTTTAGGATCAATCCTCAAGGTGTTTTTAACAAATATATTCGATAATATATCCGTCGAGGCAGTTGGTTTCTCATAAGAAGCGATTGGAAAAATGGCTACCTCAGTATTTTACGCAAGGTTTTCTGCGGGAGACACCATGTGACCACATGCCATGGATGGTCCCTTACAGCCATTCTTCAAGGGAAATGCCTAAAAAGACGTCACAATGCTGTAGACACCTTGGTGAAAACGTGGAAAACGTAAGCTCATTCGTAGCTCATTCACAGCCATATAAGGAGTCATTGGCATGAGGCGGTTTCAAAAAATGCGGCACTTCCTGGTTGGATTTTTATCTGGGTTTCGCCTGTAACAGGTGACACTCACAGACAATATCTTTGCAGTTTTGGAAACGTCAGAGTGTCTTCTTTCCAAAGCTGTCAATTATATGCATAGTCGAGCATCTTTTTGTGACAAAATATCTTGTTTAAAACAGGAACGTTTTTCATCCAAAAATGTAAATAGCGCCCCCTAAATCCAGCTTTAACACTTCAATAACACTTAACACATAAGATCTTCTCTAAGCATTACAGGGATATATATGGCTCTGAATATATACAGCAACACCTCCCCATAAGCATTTCTGTCTCTTCTATACATGTTATATCCTTGTATTGCTACTGCTATATCATCAACTGAATTATCTTAGTGAGTCTCAGAAATGGCTAATATATAAAAGGGAAAGAGAAAGGGGGATTCCTAGTCAGTTGTACAACTGAATGCATTCAACTGAAATGTGTATTTAACCCTCTGAATCAGAGAGTTGCGGGGGGATGCCTTAATTGACATCCACGTCATCAGTGCCCGGGGAACAGTAAATGTTTTCTGATGTTAGCAAGTTATTGATTTTATGAACCTTATTTCTAAGGTTACATATATTAATATGCACTATTTTCAGCCCTTTACTAGGTAGCTTATCAGAGATAGACATAATATGGAAAAGAGCAAACAAAAAATATGCATTCAGCAGTCCATTAATCAATTGGTGTGTGTGTGTGCTGCGGGGTTGAAGCTACGAACCATTAGGCTTGGCTCTCTCATCCCTTCCAAGCTTCTGGGAGGGGGGGGGTGCACAATGAGCCTGCTATAGCGGATGCAATCAATGTCCTCACGTGCTCTGGCAGCTTTCATGGCTGGGATAAGTTTTTGGCCATTGAAAATAAGAAGTGTTTTCTTAACTGACTTGCCTAATTAAATAAAGGTTAAACAAATGCTTGTAGAGCTATTTTTGTTTGTTTATTTAAATACGATCCTTCACCTGTGATAGAGAGACATCACTGTCCTCAATGGTACTCCCTCCAGCTTTGGTCTTTGTCATGGTAGCTAGCAATGTCGGTTACTGTCACGCCTTGGTCATTGTATTTTGTGTTTTTGTTATATGTTTGGGTAGGCCAGGGTGTGACATGGGTTTATATGTTGTGTTTCGTATTGGGGTTTGTATTATTTGGGATCGCGGCTGATTAGGGGTGTGGTATAGGCTTGGCTGCCTGAGGCGATTCTCAATTAGAGTCAGGTGCTTATCGTTGTCTCTGATTGGGAACCGTATTTAGGCAGCCTGAGTTCGCTTTGTATTGCGTGGGTGTTTGTTCCTGACTTTGTGTAGTATTCACCAGATAGGCTGTAATTAGTTTCACGTTCCGTTCTGTTGTTTTGTAGTTAGTATCAGGTATTTCATGTACCGCGTTCTTTCATTAAAGTCATGAGTAACCTACACGCTGCATTTCGGTCCGACTCTCTTTCTTCAACAGACGAACGCCGTTACAGTTACGCTGTTATTCCAGTCCTCAAAGATCCAGACAGGGCAGGTCACAGGGAAGATTGAAAACAACAAACAGCAGGGATCTAGACAGCCACAAACCCGGGACAATCCGCAGTCCCAGCCACAATGGCTAACCGCGTCACGGATTGCATTGGATTGACAACTAAGAAATATGTATGCTAACTGCGTTTAACAGTTATTCAAGTTCAGCATATTTAACTAGCTAGCAAAGCAATTCACACTTCTTGCTAGCTAACCAAATGACACCTGCATTCTCTAGCTGTAGCCAACAAAAGACGATACGAGGAGATAAAGTCGGCCACTCACCCACTCGTCCTATGACATGACATCTTCCAAGCAGCTAGCTAGCTAGTGTAACAGGGTTATATTGGTGATTCCCCTTGCCACTTTATTGTTAAGCCAATGGGTTTTTGGTTTGAGTTTGTCTTGCCTTCACCTACTCAACATGGCATCTTATTGGCTGGTTTGCGTAGCTTGCTTACGAGGGGGGATGTTCCAGTTAGAATCGTCCCAGTGAACAAGCACCAAACCAGCGGTAAGTTGTTGGTTACAAAGCACCGTACGTCAAAAGTGATTTTATGCTCCCAAGTGATGATTTAAATGTACAAGTTATATCAAATTGTTTGTAAATGTTCACACACAAGATGCAGCGGTTTTTGGAGAATATTTGTTGTGCATTTTGTTGTAGAGAATTCCCGCCAGTATTAGCTAGCAACTTACTGTGTCTTGTGGGGGGGTTCATATATTTTGTACAGTGCGTGAGTGCAGAGTTGGATGGTGAGACGGGCATTGCATGACGTGCAATTTTGTGTCGTTCTTATCAGGTACATTGTTAAAGATATTATATTGTATATAGTAATTGTATTATTTTGGTAACTGCCCAGTGAACAAGCACCAAACCAGCGTGCGTGAGTGCAGATTTGGATGGTGAGACGGGCATTGCATGACGTGCAATTTTGTGTCGTTCTTATCAGAATAAAGCTACATGATTGGTGCTACATATTGGAGTTCCATGTCGATGACTGATGTACACAACGCCAGAAGAGTACTGTTACACTAGCTAACGTTAGGCTCTGTGTTTTTAGCTTGCTAAATAAATAGCTACATAAATAGATATGCTAGCTTATTAGCCACGTTATCACTGTATTGTGATCATTTCCCCTGCTCCCTCAAAACTTGAGACATTTGTGGTATTGTGTTGTGTGACAAAACTGCACATTTTAGAGTGCCCTTTTATTTTTCCCAGCACAAGGTGCACATGTGTAATGACCATGCAGTTTAATCAGCTCTGGATGAGTTATCTTGTCAAAGGAGAAATGCTCAGTAACAGGGATGTAAACACATTTGTGCATACAGTTTGAAAGAAATACGCTTCTTCTGCAAAAGGAACATTCCTGGGATCTTTTATTTCAGCTCATGAAACATGGGACCAACACTTCACATGTTGGTTTGTATTTTTTTCAGTATTCCTTGTTTACAATTTGTGATGAGTTAGTGTGTTGTTGTAGAAATAAATATGCCTATGCTCAAACATTTTAAGGGAAACAATTTTTCAACTTCATATTCATCATCTCCAGCATAAACATCATATCTGAAAATGGCGCGTTTCTATGTTTGTAGTAAAAAAAAAGATAGAGGAAGATAAGTGTTTCTAATGACATTATCAACCAATCAGTAGACCATTAGTACGCAATGCCATCTCATAATTGGTTAAAATCACATGATGCACACTGATTATGTAATTGGAAAGACTTATCTTCCTCTAACTTTTTTCCTACAAAACATAGAAACATGCCATTTTCACATACGGTACATTGATGTTGGGGTGGAGATCATGAATATGAAGTTGAACAATTTCAAAATGTCCCTTTAACTTTTTATGGCTGCAGGGGCAGTATTGAGTAGCTTGGATGAAAAGGTGCCCATTGTAAACGGCCAGCTCCCCAGTCTCGGTTGCTAATATATGCATATTATTATTAGTATTGGATAGAAAACACTCTAAAGTTTCCAAAGCTCAAAATATTGTCTGTGAAAAATAGAAAATATTCCTGAGAAAAATCTAAACAGAAAGTGGCTTCTATTTTGAAAACTCCATAGCCTCCCTTTGTTCCATAGCCTCCCTTTGCTGGATTTAAAGGGATATTAACCAGATTCCTTTTCCTATCGCTTCCTCAAGGTGTCAACAGTCTTCAGACATAGTTTCAGGCTTTTATTTTGAAAAATGAGCCAGAACGATAACATCGCGTCAAGTGGTCACATGAGTTTTGCTCGCGCAACAGAGTTTGGATAGGTATTTCTTTTCCCTCTCCTACTGTGATAGACATTTGCGGTTGACATATTATCGAGGATTGATAATATAAAAAACGTTTGACATGTTTCTGTGGACATTATGGAAACTATTTGGAATTTTCATCTGCGTTGTCATGACCTCTCTTTCCTGTGGATTTCTGAACATAACGCGCCAAACAAACAGAGGTATTTTGGATATAAAAATAATCTTTATGGAACAAAAGGAACATTTGTTGTGTAACTGGGAGCCTCGTGAGTGAAAACATCCAAAGATCATCAAAGGTAAACAATTCATTTGATTGCTTTTCTGATTTTCATGACCAAGCTACCTGACGCTAAGTGTACTTAATGTTTTGTCGTGCGATCGATAAACTTACACAAACGCTTGAATTGCTTTCGCTGTAAAGCATAATTTCAAAATCTGACACGACAGGTGGATTAACAAAAGGCTAAACTGTGTTTCCTATATTGTACTTGTGATTTCATGAATATAAATATTTTTAGTCATATTTATTGTATGTAGCTCTATGCTATTCAGCGGTTGTTGATGACACTTATCCCGTTAGTGGGATTGCAGCCAGTTTTAAAGGCAGCTAGTATGTTGTCTGACTGGACTTTAACATTAATCTGAAGACTGTTATTTATCTAATTAACAAACTATGTTTAATTGTTACCCAATTAAATCAATCATGTAACAACTAACTCATTAGGATCTGGAGCACCACGAGAGAGGTTCTTTAAAGAGTTACCATCTTTCGTATGAAAATCTAAAAGGTCTTCTCCTATTACATCTATAAACAGTCATAACCACGTATCATATCACCATTCTGAACAGTCGTAACCTCATTGCATCTGCAAAGACCAGAGCCTTACTTATGATTCCGTACTACAGAAATTGGTTTCATTATTTATTTACTAGTTCATTAAATGGGAAAACAGGATAAACACACTACACCTGTTATTGACTGGAGACGCTGAAAACAGGTCCATAGCGGAATGACAACAACATGGATATTTGTTAAAGAAGAGAGGGAGAAAGAGGGACAGAGACACTTAACATTGCCACATTCAGAAACTACTCTCACCAAAAATAACCAAATACTTTGCACACGAACCACGGCTGCTTTGAGCAAGAAATCATGAATGTATTTATGTGAAATGCCTGGGTCTGCCGGGGACCTCTCGGTGAACAGGGCAGCCTTGGAAAGGGGGTTGGAGCATTTCGCGGCACGCTTATAAGGCTCTGATTGTCCGAAATGGTTCCAACATACCTTCTCCTGATGGCCTTCTTCTTAGTTGTCAGGTGACTTGTAGTGTAGTCCTGAAGAGAACTTCACGCTTTTTCTGGTCCCATGTGTTAATTTCTTAACCCATCATTTATACCTTTTGCTCGAAAGGGGCGGTCCCGGCAGGCTGGCATGCTCCCGTAGGGGATTACTCACTGTGCAAAGTTATGGAAAACATGTATCTCTTATAACTTCTCAAATCACATCCTTCTCTTAACAAAAACACTTTCATCATTTTCCATATTACATGCACAATCCGTATGTATGGAAACTTCATCTATGTATTGTGTACAGTGGTTCTTCCTTTAAAAGTTGTGTCATACTGCAGCACACCTTGCAGGCTGTCACAGAATTATATGGCATGTTATTTAAGTGTCAGCCATTGTTGTCATTAATGCTAGTTAGCGCTAGTTTGACCATCAGAGGGCATCTTTGAGAAGCATTTGACAGTCTTTAATACAGGCTGTACTAGAGAATTTTAAACATGTTTTCTTGTAAGAACATAGTATATGGGATTGATTTTAAGAAATGTTGCTTAATTAATTTGATTAATATTATGGGGGTTTTATTCCAAAAAGAAAAAAAATGGTTTTCCATTAGGAAAATATGGCACTGTACAACATGACCATTGTATTGTAATTCACCATATTACAATACATTCACCCCATTACAATAAGCTGCCATGTCTTTAACATGAAATAATAATGCAGTGCACCATTTGCTCATTTCCTCATTATTCAGTTGAGGAATTCATCTTTATTAGATGTCGGAGATGCATGTCACCAAACACTGCATAAATATGTTCTACATATGACTATGACTATCAACATGCAACCGTTTTAGTCATTGCTGACTGTTGTCTACAATTGACATAGCTCGTGAAATCCCATGGTAAAACAGAGCGGGGCTGTTGTAGATTCTCTGGGGACAAACGCATGTACAGTATTTGTATGTATGGCTGATCATATAGGAAGTGCATCGGAATGAGAGCCTTGGGGCTACTGACGAGCGAAGAGCAAAATAATCCTAACATTTCCACACCTTAATTATAGGCTAACCAATACCCAAATGGAGATTAATTGAAAGTAGAAATGTCATTGATTTATCAAGACCAGTCCCCATGTTTGTCTCGGAGCAGCACAAAACGGTACTGAAATAGTTGACCACACGTGGGTAGGCTATTGCTTCAAATCCTATTATAACAATTGTATGACTTTGGGAGTTTCCGTAAGCAACAATTAGTTGCTTTCATTAGCCTACTTTATTCCAATATTTAGGTCACCATTCAGATCATGCAAACCATCCAGTTGTTACACACATAGAGCTAACAATATAGAAGCTGATGTCATAGAGCCCCTATTCATCAGAATGCCAGAATTTGTCAGCCATAAAATAAGGAAAAATAAAGCTTGCAACACACATTGTATTATTCAATAAGAACTTCACATTCTGCAGAAATAGGCATGGATCAAAGCTGGCGAGACATTCAATGATGTCATCAAGAGATATGCTGGACCCTATGTCAGAGAGATGTTTTAGGGACCACGTCGTGTCTATTGTCCTGCTAATAGCCCTTGCAAAAAATAAGTGTTTGAAAACTTTTTCCCCCTTCCACTTGCTTCTTCCATTTTGGGTAAAGCAGACATTTCCATATAGTTGTGTTAGCTGCATGTGTGACATAACTCCACCAGTTGTATTTATGATATCATTTAGAAAGATTATACCTTCTTTTTTTTTTACAAAAAAAAAGTTGTTTTATCAATTAGTATATTTGAGTCTAACCACAATATTTGTTGTGTTATTTGTGCTGTCTTTTCTGGTAGATTAAACTGAAATTGCAACCAACAATTTATGGCTTGTTAAGAAACCCTGTTGCTTGACAATTGAAGGTGTCCGTATTGATTCCAATATTAGTAAATTACATTTGTTTTGTGACATGATTTTGTAGACAGAGATATGGGTTAAATTAATGAGAATGGTTTGATTCAAATAGGTGTGGGAGTTCTTAGCTGCAATAGAATTCACATATATGGGTGCTTTGGCTTAGTTGGTTGAAGTGCCTGTCTAGTGAACAGGAGATCCTGAGTTCAACTCTCAGCGGAACCTTTTCAAGCATTTGATTGTACACATTGTTGAAGAAGGTCAGAGGGGAGGGCCCAAAACATAGCTTAAGAAACACTGTTGCTTGACAATTGAAGGTGTCCGTATCGATTACAATATAAGTCAATTACATTTGTTTTGTGACATGATTTTGCAAGACTGAGATCTCAGCAGTACCTTCAAATCTCAGCAGTACCTTTGCAAGCATTTGATTGTACACATTGGTGGAGAAGGTTAGAGGGGAGGGCACTCTGGTTTACTCACCAATGGGTTTAGAGAATTAGGCAAGTGGAGAGGAGAGAAGATGTGAGGAGGATACAATTGAGATATTCCAATGTTACAGAAAAAGGGCTCTTTTTGAATGAGTTAAACGTACCGACTGTGGAAAACGCAACTGGGTCTTCAGTTTATTCATTACCGAGGCCCAAATGAAAAGAGTTCAGCCAGCTTGTACACGTCACTTTCAAAGGATGAGTAGGCTCTACACGCCAGCTCTTGAAGCCAGCAGTGATGATCGGTTAGTATTCTGAGTTGTGGCCTCAGCAACCCTGGTCCAAATCCGGGTCACCGCACTGCAATGTCATTTCAAAAGGGTTGTATTTTGAACGAGATCAAACTTCCTGTGTAAGCGAAGAAACTCAACAACTGTGCTATTTGACCAAGACCCCATATCATGGTAGGTTAATTACTTACATTATTACATTATCTCCTGTGTTAGAGGATATTACCATTTTCAAGCTTGACACCCAAATGTGAATTGTGGTGTCCTCGAACAACCAAAATAATATAGAAATAATGTATGATTCTGAATGTTTACTGATATCTTGCGACCCACCTTTCACATGTTAATAACCGCTTTGGGTCCAAAATCGTTGTTTAAGAATCCATGTCAGAGGTTCTTGAGTTTATTCATCTCGAGACCCAAATGAAAATTGTGCTGTCCTCGAATGACCATAATTAAGAAGAAATAGTATGCGATTACAAATGTTTACTGATATCTCATTACCCACCTTTCACATGCTCAGGCCCACTTTGGGACCCAAAACATAGCTTAAAAAAGAACGATATTTCCGAGATGATTTTGTTTTCAAATAACCGAAAGGAGCGGTTGTAATCTGAATAAAGGGAAAAAGGCCATTCTTGAACATGGGGTGAGACATTCTTACTCATTTGCTAGAGAACCAGTTCAGATTGGATGACTTTGGGTGTTCCAGTAAGCAACAATTAGTTTACATTCATTAGCCTACTTTATTCCAATATTTCAAATCAAATCAAAGTTTATTTGTAACGTGCGCCGAATACAACAGGGGTAGTAGACCTTACAGTGAAATGCTTACTTACAGGCTCTAACCAATAGTGCGGAGAAAAAAGGAAAGAAAGGTATTTGTGTGTGTGTGTGTGTGTGTGTGTGTGTGTGTGTGTGTGTGTGTGTGTGTGTGTGTGTGTGTGTGTGTGTGTGTGTGTGTGTGTGTGTGTGTGTGTGTGTGTGTGTGTGTGTGTGTGTGTGTGTGTGTGTGTGTGTGTGTGTGTGTAGAAATAAAGCAACAGTAAAAAGGCATTTGAAAAAAGAGTAGCAAGGCTATATACAGACACCTGTTAGTCAGGCTTATTGAGGTAGTATGTACATATAGGTATCATTAAAGTGACAATGCATATATGATGAACAGAGAGTAGCAGAAGCGTAAAAAGAGGGGTTGGCGGGTGGTGGGGCACGATGCAGATAGCCTGGTTAGCCAATGTGTGGGAGCACTGGTTGGTCAGGCCAATTTAGGTAGTATGTATATGAATGTATAGTTAAAGTGACTATGCATATAAGATAAACAAAGAGTAGTGTAAAAGAGGGGTTGGGTGGGGGCACACAATGCAAATAGTCCGGGTAGCCATTTGGTTACCTGTTCAAGAGTCTTATTGCTTGGAGGTAAAAACTGTTGAGAAGCCTTTTGGTCCTAGACTTGGCACTCTGGTATCGCTTGCCATGCGGTAGTAGAGAGAACAGTCTAAGACTGGGTAGGCTGGGGTCTTTGACAATTTCTAGGGCCTTCCTCTGACACTGCCTGGTGTAGAGGTCCTGGATGGCAGACAGCTTTGCCCCAGTGATGTACTAGGCTGTACGCACTACCCTCTGGAGTGCCATGCGGTCGGAGGCCGAGCAAATGCCGTACCAGGCAGTGATGCAACCGGTCAGGATGCTCTCGATGTTGCAGCTGTAGAACATTTAAGTCATTTAGCAGACGCTCTTATCCAGAACGACTTACAAATTGGTGCATTCACCTTATGACATCCAGTGGAACAGCCACTTTACAATAGTGCAACTAAATCTTTTAAGGGGGGGGGTGAGAAGGATTACTTTATCCTATCCTAGGTATTCCTTAAAGAGGTGGGGTTTCAGGTGTCTCCGGAAGGTGGTGATTGACTCCGCTGTCCTGGTGTCGTGAGGGAGTTTGTTCCATCATTGGGGGGCCAGAGCAGCGAACAGTTTTGACTGGGCTGAGCGGGAACTGTACTTCCTCAGTGGTAGGGAGGCGAGCAGGCCAGAGGTGGATGAACGCAGTGCCCTTGTTTGGGTGTAGGGCCTGATCAGAGCATGGAGGTACTGTGGTGCCGTTCCACTCACAGCTCCGTAGGCAAGCACCATGGTCTTGTAGCGGATGCGAGCTTCAACTGGAAGCCAGTGGAGAGAGCGGAGGAGCGGGGTGACGTGAGAGAACTTGGGAAGGTTGAACACCAGACGGGCTGCGGCGTTCTGGATGAGTTGTAGGGGGTTAATGGCACAGGCAGGGAGCCCAGCCAACAGCGAGTTGCAGTAATCCAGATGGGAGATGACAAGTGCCTGGATTAGGACCTGCGCCGCTTCCTGTGTGAGGCAGGGTCGTACTCTGCGGATGTTGTAGAGCATGAACCTACAGGAACGGGCCACCGCCTTGATGTTAGTTGAGAACGACAGGGTGTTGTCCAGGATCACGCCAAGGTTCTTAGCGCTCTGGGAGGAGGACACAATGGAGTTGTCAACCGTGATGGCGAGATCATGGAACGGGCAGTCCTTCCCCGGGAAGCAGCTCCGTCTTGCCGAGGTTCAGCTTGACGTGGTGATCCGTCATCCACACTGATATGTCTGCCAGACATGCAGAGATGCGATTCGCCACCTGGTCATCAGAAGGGGGAAAGGAGAAGATTAATTGTGTGTCGTCTGCATAGCAATGATAGGAGAGACCATGTGAGGTTATGACGGAGCCAAGTGACTTGGTGTATAGCGAGAATAGGAGAGGGCCTGGTGAGGAGACAGATTCTCGCCACGCCACCTGGTAGGAGCGACCTGTCAGGTAGGACACAATCCAAGCGTGGACCGCGCCGGAGATGCCCAACTCGGAGAGGGTGGAGAGGAGGATCTGATGGTTCACAGTATCGAAGGCAGCCGATAGGTCTAGAAGGATGAGAGCAGAGGAGAGAGAGTTAGCTTTAGCAGTGCGGAGCGCCTCCGTGATACAGAGAAGAGCAGTCTCAGTTGAATGACTAGTCTTGAAACCTGACTGATTTGGATCAAGAAGGTCATTCTGAGAGAGATAACGGGAGAGCTGGCCAAGGACGGCACGTTCAAGAGTTTTGGAGAGAAAAGAAAGAAGGGATACTGGTCTGTAGTTGTTGACATCGGAGGGATCGAGTGTAGGTTTTTTCATAAGGGGTGCAACTCTCGCTCTCTTGAAGACGGAAGGGACGTAGCCAGCGGTCAGGGATGAGTTGATGAGCGAGGTGAGGTAAGGGAGAAGGTCTCCGGAAATGGTCTGGAGAAGAGAGGAGGGGATAGTGTCAAGCGGGCAGGTTGTTGGGCGGCCGGCCGTCACAAGAGTCGAGATTTCATCTGGAGAGAGAGGGGAGAAAGACGTCAGAGCACAGGGTATGGCAGTGTGAGCAGAACCAGCGGTGTCGTTTGACTTAGCAAACGAGGATCGGATGTCGTCGACCTTCTTTTCAAAATGGTTGACGAAGTCCTCTGCAGAGAGGGAGGAGGGGGGGGGGAGGATTCAGGAGGGAGGAGAAGGTGGCAAAGAGCTTCCTAGGGTTAGAGGCAGATGCTTGGAATTTAGAGTGGTAGAAAGTGGCTTTAGCAGCAGAGACAGAAGAGGAAAATGTAGAGAGGAGGGAGTGAAAGGATGCCAGGTCCGCAGGGAGGCGAGTTTTCCTCCATTTCCGCTCGGCTGCCCGGAGCCCTGTTCTGTGAGCTCGCAATGAGTCGTCGAGCCACGGAGCGGGAGGGGAGGACCGAGCCGGGCCTGGAGGATAGGGGGCATACAGAGTCAAAGGATGCAGAAAGGGAGGAGAGGAGGGTTGAGGAGGCAGAATCAGGAGATAGGTTGGAGAAGGTTTGAGCAGAGGGAAGAGATGATAGGATGGAAGAGGAGAGAGTAGCGGGGGAGAGAGAGCGAAGGTTGGGACGGCGCGATACCATCCGAGTAGGGGCAGTGTGGGAAGTGTTGGATGAGAGCGAGAGGGAAAAGGATACAAGGTAGTGGTCGGAGACTTGGAGGGGAGTTGCAATGAGGTTAGTGGAAGAACAGCATCTAGTAAAGATGAGGTCGAGCATATTGCCTGCCTTGTGAGTAGGGGGGGAAGGTGAGAGGGTGAGGTCAAAAGAGGAGAGGAGTGGAAAGAAGGAGGCAGAGAGGAATGAGTCAAAGGTAGACGTGGGGAGGTTAAAGTCGCCCAGAACTGTGAGAGGTGAGCCGTCCTCAGGAAAGGAGCTTATCAAGGCATCAAGCTCATTGATGAACTCTCCGAGGGAACCTGGAGGGCGATAAATGATAAGGATGTTAAGCTTGAAAGGGCTGGTAACTGTGACAGCATGGAATTCAAAGGAGGCGATAGACAGATGGGTAAGGGGAGAAAGAGAGAATGACCACTTGGGAGAGATGAGGATCCCGGTGCCACCACCCCGCTGACCAGAAGCTCTCGGGGTGTGCGAGAACACGTGGGCGGACGAAGAGAGAGCAGCAGGAGTAGCAGTGTTATCTGTGGTGATCCATGTTTCCGTCAGTGCCAAGAAGTCGAGGGACTGGAGGGAGGCATAGGCTGAGATGAACTCTGCCTTGTTGGCCGCAGATCGGCAGTTCCAGAGGCTACCGGAGACCTGGAACTCCACGTGGGTCGTGCGCGCTGGGACCACCAGATTAGGGTGGCCGCGGCCACGCGGTGTGGAGCGTTTGTATGGTCTGTGCAGAGAGGAGAGAACAGGGATAGACAGACACATAGTTGACAGGCTACAGAAGAGGCTACGCTAATGCAAAGGAGATTGGAAGGACAAGTGGACTACACGTCTCGAATGTTCAGAAAGTTAAGCTTACGTAGCAAGAATCTTATTGACTAAAATGATTAAAATGATACAGTACTGCTGAAGTAGGCTAGCTGGCAGTGGCTGCGTTGTTGACTTTGTAGGCTAGCTGGCAGTGGCTGCGTTGTTGACACTACACTAATCAAGTCGTTCCGTTGAGTGTAATAGTTTCTACAGTGCTGCTATTCGGGGGCTAGCTGGCTAGCTAGCAGTGTTGATTACGTTACGTTGCGTTAAAAGAACGACAATAGCTGGCTAGCTAACCTAGAAAATCACTCTAGACTACACAATTATCTTTGATACAAAGACGGCTATGTAGCTAGCTATGTAGCTAGCTACGATCAAACAAATCAAACCGTTGTACTGTAATGAAATGAAATGAAAATGTGATACTACCTGTGGAGCGAAGCGGAATGCGACCGGGTTGTTGAGTGCGGAAGTTCTATTCGTTAGACGTTGGCTAGCTGTTGGCTAGCTAGCAGTGTCTCCAACGTTAAGGACGACAAATAGCTGGCTAGCTAACTTCGGTAAATTAAGATAATCACTCTAAGACTACACACTCTAAACTACACAATTATCTTGAATACGAAGACAGCAAAGACAACTATGTAGCTAGCTAACACTACACTAATCAAGTCGTTCAGTTGCTTACGGCTGGGATCACAGCGTAGTGACCCATGCCAAATCTTTTTAGTTTCTTGAGGGGGAATAGGCTTTGCCGTGCCCTCTTCACGACTGTCTTGGTGTGTTTGGACCAATCTAGTTTGTTGTTGATGTGGACACCAAGTAATAAGAAGCTCTCAACCTGCTCCACTACAGCCCAGTCGATGAGAATGGGGACATGCTCGGTGTTCCATTTCCTGTAGTCCACAATCATCTCCTTAGTCTTGGTTACGTTGAGGGATAGGTTGTTAATCTGGCACCACCCAGCCAGGTCTCTGACCTTCCCCCTATAGGCTGTCTCGTCGTTGTCGGTGATCAGGCCTACCACTGTTGTGTCGTCAGCAAACTTAATGATGGTATTGGAGTCGTGCCTGGCCATGCAGTCGTGGGTGAACAGGGAGTACAGGAGGGGACTGCGCACGCACCCCTGGGGAGCTTCAGTGTTGAGGATCAGCATGGCAGATGTGTTGCTACCTACCTTCACCACCTGGGGGCAGCCTGTCAGGAAGTCCAGGATCCAGTTGCAGAGGGAGGTGTTTAGTCCCAGGATCCTTAGCTTGGTGATGAGCTTTGAGGGTACTATGGTGTTGAACGTTGAGCTGTAGTCAATGAACAGCATTCTCACATACAGTGGGGTAAAAAATATTTAGTCAGCCACCAATTGTGCAAGTTCTCCCGCTTAAAAAGATGAGAGAGGCCTGTAAACTTTCATCATAGGTACACTGTAACTATGACAGACAAAATTAGAAAAAAAATCCAGAAAATCACATTGTATGATTTTTAATGAATGTATTTGCAAATTATGGTGGAAAATAAGCTCAGGCTAATTTTCAAGTCCTCTGGTGGTTACAGTCCTAACCTTGGAACGGGTAGCACCATAGAAAGAAGCTGGCTTGATGAAAATGATGTCTGTAAGCCAGAAAAGGGCCTAAATAAGGGTCCTCATTGCAAATGAGGGCATAAACTGGGTCAAGACTCCAGCAGAGTAAGTAGTCCTTTATTTAGTCAAATAAAGGTTAAATAAAATAAAGAAAAGACCTACAACACCTACAGTATATCTAAAAAAAATTATCTCTACTTGTAGATCTCCTGATTTAAACCCGATCGAACTTGTTTGGCATCAACTGAAAACATTCATCCCTAACTCTGCCAAGCCTACAATACAAGCAAAGATGAACTGGTGACGGCCATCAAGATGTTTTGTCTTGAGAAATTGACAATGCAATTCCCCCCCTACTACCCTCCTTCTTTGCAAGAGTCCATTGTCCTGCTAATAGCCCACAAGGGGTGCTGGATGGCTTATTTTGTATTCCGATGTATTGAATGAATGTATTAATTAGAGTAATTTACCATTCTCATTCTCGGACTGGAAACATTGTTTGCAGAGTTCACAATCTCATTTTCAAGTCCTTGTTTAAAAAATAATGATATTTTGGAGATGATTTCGTTTTCAAATATCAGAAAGTGAGCGGTTGTAATCTGAATCAAGGGGGAAAAAAGGCCATTCTTGAACATGGGGTGAGACAATAGGCCATTTTCATTTTCTCTGGCTTGCCATTCCAAATATAATTGAATATTTTTTGCTCATATAATTTAAACTGTTTAAACTGTCGCTGTTTACATTTTCTCTCTAAAAGGATGCATTATGAAAGGAAAATGACATGCGCAAGAAAAGGTGGTCATATGCCTACCTGGTTAAATAAAGGTGAAATAAAAAATAAAATATATATTGAAAAAAATCATTTTAGAGACAATAATACATGCATCCAGGTCAGGATAACCAATAATATACACAAAGCACTAATCCCGACTCTCGTTTTTTAAGTGTTCATAGTTCTAGGTCTATATATTCCTGGTGTTTGTTTTTAGCAAACATTCCTTATTTTAGTTAAAAAGATCACAATTTTCACCTAAAATGACACACCCAATTTGAACTGCCTGTATTGATACCATTTGAAAGGAAACACTTTGAAGTTCGTGGGAATGTGAGATGAATGCAGGAGAATATAACACGTTATATCTGGTAAAAGATCATACAAAGAAAAACAACATTTGTTTTGTATTTTTCTTTGTACAATCATCTTTGAAATGCAAGAGAAAGAGCATAATGTATTATTCCAGCCCAGGCACAATTTAGATGTTGGCCACTAGATGGCAGCAGTGTATGTACAAAGTTTTAGACTGATCCAATGAACCATTGCATTTCTGTTCAAAATGTTGTATCAAGACGGCCCAATTGTGCCTAATTGGTTTATTAATATATTTTCAAGTTCATAACTGTGCATTCACAAACAATAGCATGGTATTATTTCACTGTAATAGCTACTGTAAATTTTACAGTGCAGTTAGAATAACAAATCAAATCAACTCAAATCAAATGTATATATATAGCCCTTCGTACATCAGCTGATATCGCAAAGTGCTGTACAGAAACCCAGCCTAAAACCCCAAATAGCAAGCAATGCAGGTGAAGAAGCACAGTGGCTAGGAAAAACTCCCTAGAAAGGCCAAAACCTAGGAAGAAACCTAGAGAGGAACCAGGCTATGTAGGGTGGCCAGTCCTCTTCTGGCTGTGCCGGGTGGAGATTATAACAGAACATGGCCAAGATGTTCAAATGTTGATAAATGACCAGCATGGTCCAATAATAATAAGGCAGAACAGTTGAAACTGGAGCAGCAGCACGGCCAGGTGGACTGGGGACAGCAAGGAGTCATCATGTCAGGTAGTCCTGAGGCATGGTCCTAGGGCTCAGGTCCTCCGAGAGAGAGAAAGAAAAAGAGAAAGAGAGAATTAGAGAGAGCACACTTAAATTCACACAGGAAACCGAATAGGACAGGAGAAGTACTCAAGATATAAGAAACTGACCCTAGCCCCCAGACACATAAACTACTGCAGCATAAATACTGGAGGCTGAGACAGGAGGGGTAAGGAGACACTGTGGCCCCATCCGAGGACACCCCCAGACAGGGCCAAACAGGAAGGATATAACCCCACCCACTTTGCCAAAGCACAGCCCCCAGACCACTAGAGGGAAATCTTCAACCACCAACTTACCA
Organism: Oncorhynchus gorbuscha; assembly: GCF_021184085.1. Taxonomy (NCBI): domain Eukaryota; kingdom Metazoa; phylum Chordata; class Actinopteri; order Salmoniformes; family Salmonidae; genus Oncorhynchus; species Oncorhynchus gorbuscha. The sequence continues at coordinate 29,020,258 of NC_060176.1, read as the reverse complement.
TCCTGAGACAAGGCTGAGTATAGCCCACAAAGATTTCCGCCACGGCACAACCCAAGGGGGGGAGGGGGCAACCCAGACAAGACGATCACATCAGTGACTCAACCCACTCAGGTGACGCACCCCTCCCAGGGATGGTATGAGAGAGCCCCAGTAAGCCAGTGACTCAGCCCCTGTAATAGGGTTAGAGGCAGAGAATCCCAGTGGAAAGAGGGGAACCGGCCAGGCAGAGACAGCAAGGGCGGTTCGTTGCTCCAGAGCCTTTCCGTTCACCTTCCCACTCCTGGGCCAGACTACACTCAATCCTATGACCCACTGAAGAGATGAGTCTTCAGTAAAGACTTAAAGGTTGAGACCGAGTTTGCGTCTCTGACATGGGTAGGCAGGCCATTCCATAAAAATTGAGCTCTATAGGAGAAAGCCCTGCCTCCAGCTGTTTGCTTAGAAATTCTAGGGACAATTAGGAGGCCTGCGTCTTGTGACGGCAGCGCACGTGTAGGTATGTACGGCAGGACCAAATCAGAGAGATAGGTAGGAGCAAGCCCATGTAATGCTTTGTAGGTTAGCAGTAAAACATTGAAATCAGCTCTTGTTTGACAGGAAGCCAGTGTAGGGAGGATAGCACTGGAGTAATATGATCACATTTTTGGGTTCTAGTCAGGATTCTAGCAGCCGTATTTAGCACTAACTGAAGTTTATTTAGTGCTTTATCCTCGGTAGCCGGAAAGTAGAGCAAGAATGTAAGCTTTCTGCCAATATCGAATATGTCTATGTCCTGGGAAATGTTCTTGTTACGTACAAAAGCATGTTAATCACATTAGCGCACATTAGCTCAACCGTCCTGAGGTTGGGACACTGATCTGTAGCGATGCTTAAGAGGTTTTAAACGCTCTTCACAGACCGTGCTTATTTGAGACCAAAACTAGCGACCACTTGTAGAGTCTTGACTTTTTATAATCACTTCTATTTTCTATTTTTCACTTATAGACTATCAGAAAGAATGTTGGTACTTGTATATTTTGATCCAAAGCCATGAATGAGTGAGTCACTCAGCTGTATGTAGGTGCCGAGGCTATATGATAACAAGCTAAATTACATTAGTGTTCTATGTACCGCCTCTGAACATTCCCCAAATTCTATGTTCAAAATATAGTTCCAGTATTCGCTTTCTAACGTGTTAGAGTTTCAGCGGGAAAAGGTCTGTTGAGACAAAACACATTCCTTTGGTGAATTTGGCAAGCACGGGCCTGGATCTCCTCCCTTGATTTACAACAGGAAGTGAGTGTCAATCCCCACTAGTTCTTTCCTTCCCCCTCTATGGGGGAAAGGGGGTCCAATTGAAGTTATTTGTTGCAAACCTGCTCTGTCTTATTTGGATACTCGTGGTCAGTCATGACAATGTTATGAATTTCAAGATATGAATTTTCAGGGGTGCACAAACACAAATGCCACATAATGTCAGCACCCCTCCCTTTTAGCCTCAGAGTAGCCTCAACTTGTCAGAGCATAGATTCTACAAGGTGTAGAAAGCTTTCCATAGGAATGCGGGCCCATGTTGACTCCAAAGCTTCCCACAGTTGTGTCAAGTTGGCTGGATGTCCTTTGGGTGGTGGACCATTCTTGATACACGCGGGAATCTGTTGAGCGTGAAAAACGCAGCAGCGTTGCAGTTCTTGAAACAAACTGGTGACAACTACTAGCATACCCCGTTCAAAGGCACATAAATATTTAGTCTCGCCAATTCACCCTCTGAATGGCACACATAAACAATCCATGTCTCAATTGTCTCAAGGCTCAATCCTTCTGTAATAATCTCTCCTCCCCTTAATCTACACTGGATTTAACAAGTGACGTCAATAAGGAATCATAGCTTTCACCTCGATTCACTTGGTCAGTCGATGTAATTTCATGTTTTGTGTTGTCTTCAACTGTTTTACCAACCCCCTCTCTCCGTCTCTGTGTAGTGGTGAGGCTGGAGTGTTGACATGGATCACCCATGGTTTTGCTAATTCTCTTCCCCAGCCTGCTGGGGAGACAGGGACAAGACCAATAAATGACAAACATGACACAGTCATGACAAGGCAGAGCCAACACTGAGGTAAGATCCACTACAGATTTGTGTGAAAGTTACTGCAAGATCGTGTTAAGTTCAATCTCACAGTGCCGTTTGTGACTCTGTTCTCTGTTCATCCTTATCCTTCCCCCCTCCACCAAACAGGTACAGGTACAGAACCAGTGTGTGTGTGTGTGTGTGTGTGTGTGTGTGTGTGTGTGTGTGTGTGTGTGTGTGTGTGTGTGTGTGTGTGTGTGTGTGTGTGTGTGTGTGTGTGTGTGTGTGTGTGTGTGTGTGTGTGTGTGTGTGTGTGTGTGTGTGTGTGTGTGTGTGTGTGTGTGTGTGTGTGTGTGTGTGTGTGTGTGTGTGTGTGTGCGTGTGCAAATTAGTGAGGAAGCCGGATGTGGAGGTCCTGGGATGGATTCTATATAGCGGATGATCTAAATGACTACTTTGACACTGGCAAACAGAGAATCTGAGATGAAACATTTAGGCCGTGTCTTGAATCGATCAATAGCCTAGGTGAGTGGAGATATAAATATTGTACAATATTAGGGGAAATTATTGTCCTAAAAAAGCTTTCCAGTTTCACTGACTCACCTGCAGCTCATTCACCGGTGATGGCTGATGCCCATGTCAAAAACATCTACATGTAAGAGACTAGAAATTGAGCTCAGGTGCATCCTCTTTCCATTGATCATCCTTGAGATGTTTCTACAACTTGATTAGAGTCCACCTGTGCTAAATTCAATTAATTGGACATGATTTGGAAAGGCACAGACTTGTCTATATAAGGACCACAGTTGACAGTGAATGTCAGAGCAAAAACCAAACCATGTGGTCGAAGGAATTGTCCGTTGAGCACTGAGACAGGTTTGTGTCGAGGCACAGATCTGGGGAAGGGTACCAAAACATTTCTGCAGCATTGTATTTCCCCAAGAACACAGTGGCCTCCATCATTCTTAAATGGAAGAAGTTTGGAACCACCAAGACTCTTCCTAGAGCTCTTCCTAGAAACTGATCGATCGGGGGAGAAGGGCCTTGGTCAGGGAGGTGATCAAGAACCCTATAGTCATTCTGACAGAGCTCCAGAGTTCCCCTGTGGAGATGGGATAACCTTCCAGAAGGACAACCATCTCTGCAGCACTCCACCAATCAGGCCTTTATGGTAGAGTGGCCAGGCGGAAGCCACTCCTCAGTAAAAGGCACATGATGGTCCGCTTGGAGCTTGCCAAAAGGCACCTGAAGGACTCTCAAACCATGAGAAACAAGATTCTCTGATCTGATGAAACCAAGATTGAACTCTTTGGCCTGAATGCCAAGTGTGATGTCTGGAGGAAACCTGGCACCATTCATACGGTGAAGCACATTATTCTTTTTAAAATTCTTCAAGCTCTGTCAAGTTGGTTGTTGATCATTGCTAGACAGCCATTTTCAAGTCGATTTAAGTCAAAACCGTAACTAGGCCACTCAGGAACATTCAATGTCGTCTTGGTGAGCAACTTTAGTGTATATTTGGCCTTGTGTTTTAGTTTATTGTCCTGCTGAAAGGAGACTTTGTCTCCCAATGTCTGTTGGAAAGCAGACTTAACATGGTTTTCCTCTAGGATTGTGCCTGTGCTTAGCTCTATTCTGTTTCTTTTTACAACAAAAAAATCCCTAGTCCTTGCCGATGACAAGCATACCCATAACATGATGCAGCCACCACCATGCTTGAAAATATGAAGGGACACATTTGAAGTCTGTGGTGATTTGCCAAATCTGAACCGTTTGTGCTACAAACTAATATGACACCACTGTGGAAAGGGGAAACTCTCATGAACACGATGCTCCGTTTATGCTCTATGATGCCCACAAGTGTCTCAGGACTCGAATGAAGGTAACCCACACAAAGGAATGGAAGGTAGCTTTGTGCCATCCAAAATAAGCTGTTATACAGTATATGTATCCCAAAAATATTAAATATTTCCTGAGCTTTCTTATATCTCCTAGATGTAGGACAGACACTTCAAAACCTTATCCATTATCATAAAAAAATTAACTATCTTTTTTGCCATTTATGAATGTGTATTCAATGCTTTTCTATGAGCTATAGTAGTAAAGGCCAAATTCAATATTTTTTCAAATAATTTGTAATAAAAATATATATATTTATATGAAGGGGTCCTAAGATTCAAACTATATTCCATATGTTAGCTTAGTAGAAATGTTTTACTCCTGAAATTAGTTAACAAACAGGTTGAATACTTATTGTCGCTAGACATTTCAGCTTTTCATTTTTTATTAATTTGTAAACAAAAACAAAAATTAAAACATAATTCCACTTTGACATTATGGGGTATTGTGTTTAGGCCAGTGACACAAAATCTCATTTTAATATATTTTGAATTCAGGCTGTAACACAAAACAATTTGAAAAAGTCAAGGGGTGTGAATACTTTCTGAAGGCACTGTATGTACAATATTGTTTACACTATTACAGCTTCAGTTGGACATGTCTCTTGTATTGTCTTGTGCCACCAATTCCTCATTGAATCAGAGCGAACCTGAAAATGTAGGTTCTAAAATCAAATATAGACTATTAAGAATGACTTAGTCTCGCGAGTTCATATCAAACTCAGACGTTTTTCCTCCAAACCAACCGTTAATCTCCAGGATTAGAGTTGAGGATTATTTGTTGTGAAGGTGAGACCACGCACTGTATATTACACTTAATTTACAATCACAGTCACTGAAGTAGGAGACCACAAAGGCTTTAGAGAACTTCAGAGAGATTTCCCAATGGGTTCAGAGTGAGTTGTGTAACAGGGAACAACAATCTGTCAACATTGTTGTTGAGTTATGGCTGTATCTGTTTCAGTGACAGATATAAATCATTTCCTTACCAGTGGAGAATTAATTATCTGCAATTGTGAGACATTTTCTTACTCTGGATGCCCAGAGTGCATATGCCTATGTTAACGCTGATCCTTCTAGCAAGCAGCTCTAACGCCCTGAACCAGAGCTAGGTGGATGTGTGTTTGTCCTGATTATTTTCTCTGCTTCACTTCCAGCACTAAGACTGTATTGATAGGTTCTCTCAGTGTTTTAACGCTACTCCTATTGGCTATCTCACACAGTAAAGCTGCACTGATTGGACCACACTCCCTCTCCAGGTGCCTGGTGGATGTATGTCCAGCTGAGGAGTTGCCCGAGGTTAAGGCAGAGGCAGAGCCAGTCGATCCAAGCCTCCCAGTGTCTACCCCCAGAGAGTCTTCCCCTGAACCAGAGCCAGAACCAGAGCCAGAACCGACAAAGAAACAGTCTCCCCCAGCGACATAGGCCCCAGCATTGACCGACCAGCCAGAACCAGCCACCCAGAAGGCTCCACCTACTGCCACTCCTCAGGTAGGGAACATTTTAACTGTCAACAGGTAACCTTGTTATTACACTGTAGTTACATCTGTGTTACCAATGCTATTACTTTGGAGAATGGTTTTTATCTGTTCATTGCTCTCATTACAGGAAGAGGAAGGTGTCGACGAAGGAGGGTGTGAAGGTGAGTCTTCCTGCTTCATGTAATATGAGAATATTCATCAATGCTGAACAGTAGTGCACATATGCTACATGGACAAAAGTTTATGGACACCTGCTCATCGAACATCTCATTCCAAAAATCTTGGGCACTAATATGGAGTTGGTCTCCCCTTTGCTGCTATAAGTCACGACTCTTCTGGGAAGGCTTGTTATTTATTTATTTTATTTCACCTTTATTTAACCAGGTAGGCCAGTTGAGAACAAGTTCTCATTTACAACTGCTGCCTGGCCAAGATGAAGCAAAGCAGTGCGACAAAAACAACAACACAGAGTTACACATGGGCTAAACAAACGTACAGTCAATAACACAATAGAAAAATCTATGTTCAGTGTGTACAATTGTAGTAAGATGTAGTAAGATTATGGAGGTAAGGCAATAAATAGGCCATAGTGGCAAAATAATTACAATTTAGCATTAACACTGGAGTGATAGATGTGCAGATGATGATGTGCAAGAAGAGATACTGGGGTGCAAAAGAACAACAACCAAAAAAATAACAATTTGGGGATGACGTAGTTGGGTGTACTATTTACAGATGGGCTGTGTACAGGTACAGTGATTGGTAAGCTGCTCTGACAGCTGATGCTTAAAGTTAGAGAGGGAGATAGAAGTCTCCAACTTCAGTGATTTTTGCAATTCTTTCCAGTCATTGGCAGCAGAGAACTGGAAGGAAAGGCAGCCAAATGGGGTGTTGGCTTTGTGGATGAGCAGTGAAATATACCTGCTAGAGTCTGTGCTATGGGTGGGTGTTGCTATGGTGACCAGTGAGCTGAGATAAGGCGGGGCTTTACCTAGAAAATACTTATAGTGTAACGGCATTCGTCTGTTGAATGAAGAGAGTCGGACCCGAAGCGCAGCGTGTAGGTTACTCATGACTTTAATGAAAGAACGCGGTACATTAAATAACTGATACTAACTACAAAAACAACAGAACGGAACGTGAAACTAATTACAGCCTATCTGGTGAATACTACACAAAGACAGGAACAAACACCCACGAAATACAAAGCGAAACTGAGGCTGCCTAAATACGGTTCCCAATCGGAGACAACGATAAGCACCTGACTCTAATTGAGAATCGCCTCAGGCAGCCAAACCTATACCACACCCCTAATCAGCCGCAATCCCAAATAATACAAACCCCAATACGAATACAACATATAAACCCATGTCACACCCTGGCCTACCCAAACATATAACAAAAACACAAAATACAATGACCAAGGCGTGACATATAGATGACCTGGAGCCAGTGGGTCTGGCAACAAATATGTATCGAGGGCCAGCCAACGAGAGCATACAGGTCGCAGTGGTGAGTAGTATATGGGGCTTGACCTCAACCCCGGATTTCCACTAGATGTTGGAACATTGCTGCAGGGACTTGCTTCCATTTAGCCACAAGAGCATTAGTGAGGTCGGGCACTGATGTTGGGCGATTAGGTCTGGCTCACAGTCTGCGTTGTAATTCATTCCAAAGGTATTCGATGGGGTTGAGGTCAGAACTCTGTACAGGCCTGTCAAGTTCTTCCACACCAATCTCGACAAATAATTTCTGTATTGACTTCGCTTTGTGCACGGGGGCATTGTCATGCTGAAACAGGAAAAAGCCTTCCCAAAAATGTTACCACATTGTTGGAAGCAAAGAATCGTATAGAATGTCATTGTATGCTATCGCGCAAAAAAATTCTTCACCGGAACTAAGCTCGAACAATGAAAAACAGCCCAAACCATTATTCCTCCTCCACCAAACTTTACAGTTGGCACTATGCATTGGGGCAGGTAGCGTTCTCCTGGCATGCCAGATGGTGAAGCGTGATACATCACTCCAGAGAACGCGTTTCCACTGCTACAGAGTCCAATGGCGGTGAGCTTTACACCACTCCAGGCGATGCTTGGCATTGCACATGGTGATATTAGGCTTGTGTGAGGCTGCTCGGCCATGGAAACCCAATTCATTAAGCTCCCGACGAACAGTTCTTGTGCTGACGTTGCTTCCAGAGGCCGTTTGGAACCCGGTGAGCTTGTGTTGCCTAAAACTTTGCGGTTGAGCTGTTATTGCTCCTAGACATTTCCATTTCATAATAGTTGACAGTTGACCGGGCCAGCTCTAGCAGGGCAGAAATCTGACGAACTGAATTGTTAGAAAGGTGACATCCTACTGTATGATGGTGCCACGTTGAAGGTCACTAAGCTCTTTATTAAGGCCATTCTACTGCCAATGTTTGTCTATGAATCTTAAAATGACATGGCTGTGTGCTTGATTTTATACACCTGTCAACAACGGGTATGGCTGAAAGAGCCGAATTGACTAATTTGAAAGGGTGGCCACATACTTTTGTATTTATAGTTTATATAACGGTACAACTACCAGACATTAAAACTATAACTAATAACTACTACTCTAACATTTTCGATCTTATCATGACTTCCAGTTTTGCTCGATTGTTTTGATCTGATTGGCTGTCTGACGGTGCCTCCACCCAGTGCCCTCCAGTTGCTCTCCAATTAGGAGCCTGCTTGTGCATATACCCCACGTCTGCCAGTGCCTCGACAGTCTCACCCAGTTGCTATGCTATGACAACCTGACCCCTCCCTAACTGTCTATGCTCGCCCTGACAGAAAAGCTAACCCTGCTAAAACATGACATGTCCAAGCTACCCAAGCAGGCACAACAGTACTGCCAAATTATCCTCAACAGACTTAACCCAAACACAGTGTCCCAACCCCAACCCCAGGAGGATGCCTCCAAGGAGTAGCACTCCCTTCCTCTGTCCCAACGCCTTCCCCTCCCTGCAGACCTGTAGTTAGATTCATAAAATGAGTGTCAAATGAGATCACCCTTCTCCTCAGAGCACCAAATCAAGTTTCACCTATCCTGAGACTTCCTGACCCCATCCTCACCCCTTGACCCCCGACCTCCACATCTCTCCCATCATGCTCTCTACATTCCACCCTGCTTCATCGGGAAGAGCAGCAGCCATCCACCCACTGCTAAGGTGAACCCGAACCCTCTAAAGGGTGAAATGTCCTGTGCCGTGCTGTTCTGTTCTGTGTTGTGCAATGCTGTATCGTGTTGTGCCACATCAATGACAATAGCCTCTTTATTTTTTAAAACTTTTTCTACATTATAGAATAATAGGGAAGACATCAAAACTATGAAATAACAAATATGGAATCATGTAGCAACCCAAAAAGTGCCAAACAAATCAAAATACAGTTGATATACAGTTTGCTGAGTCTAGCTGTACAGACTTGCTCTGTAGTGATTTTCCTAGGATGACCCTAATATTACTCTCTTTCTTTTTCTCACACATTCAGCAAAGCTGTGGCTACAGAGTAAGTTATGGCAGCTTTGTTTGTGCAGCTATTCTGCCCTTTTCTCTTTGTCTCCTATTGCCTAACTTTGTTTCGCCTTCCCCTCAGGGGCTTGCTCCTCCTGGTAGAAGAGAGAAGTGCTGAAGAGGATGATGTTTGTGTTGTTGATGATTTGGAGATGCAGACCGGCCTCCTGACTGTGGAAGATGAGTGAGTGATGCCACACAGGCAAATGCACAACATGCATGCAAAACCAGTGGAGGCTGCTGAGCAGAGGACAGCTCTTAACAATGGCTGGAATCAATCATATATATTTGCATCTTTATTTAACTAGGCAAGTCAGTTAAGAACAAATTATTATTTACAATGACAGCCTAGGAACAGTGGGTTAATTACCTTGTTCAGGGGCAGAACAATTTTTACCTTGTCAGCTCAGGGATTTAATCCACCAACCTTGCAGTTCACTGGACCAACACTCTAACCACTAGGCTACCTGCCACCCCTCGTTATGGAAGCCACGCACTTGATGTATTTGATACCATTACTATGAGCCCGTCCTCCCCAATTAAGGTGCCACCAAACTCCTGTGATGCAAACACGCATTTACACTTGCACACACACACACTCGCTCACTCACTGATGATGTCATATACTGCAGGGATCGTCCAGCATCAGTGGCCAGCTATGGCAGTGTGAATATCCAAGAGGGAGTGACTACACTGGTCAAGCTGTTTAAGGCGAGGACGGTCCACAAGAAGGAAAAACTGATGGACCCTGATGACTCTGAGGAAGACAGCCCCCAAGCCTGTAGGTTACCATGAAACTTGACCTTTAACTTGTGACCCTGACCCTTGACCTTACAACAAGCAAAATAGACAATTGCCATACGATTTTCTAAAATACACAAATGCAAACCTGACCCACATCCTTTTTCACATAACCTATAACTTTTGACTCCCAGCCCCAGCCAAGGCACCCCCTCCTCCCCTGCCCCCAGAAGAGGATATGAAGGACATCCCAGGCACGGTGGAGGAGGAAGAGGCGGAGGAGTACTGGGACTTGTATCAAAATCCTCAAACTTCACAAAATGCTCCCACTTCCTAGTTGGCTTCAACCCATAGTGGACTATCGTTTCCCATCCAGCATCTATACTGGTGAGTTATAACATATTATACTTAAGCACTAAGGCCCGAGGAGGTGTGTTACTGTGTATGGCCAATATTCCACGGCAAAGGGCTGTTCTTATGCTCATCGCAATGAGTGCCTTGGTACACCCCTTAGCCATGGTATATTGGCCATATACCACAAATGACTGAGGTGCATTACTGCTATTATAAACTGGTTATCAACATTTATTTATTTTATTTTTTTATTTTTTATTTCACCTTTATTTAAGCAGGTAGGCTAGTTGAAAGCAAGTTCTCATTTACAACTGCGACCTGGCCAAGATAAAGCATAGCAGTGTGAACAGACCACAACACAAAGTTACACATGGAGTAAACAATAAACAAGTCAATAACACAGTAGGGTTAGGTGAATAATTACAATTAAGTAGATTAACACTGGAGTGATAAATGATCAAATGGTCATGTGCAGGCAGAGATACTGGTGTGCAAAAGAGCAGAAAAGTAAATAAATAAAAACAGTATGGGGATGAGGTAGGTAAATTGGGTGGGCTATTTACCAATGGACTATGTACAGCTGCAGCGATCGGTTAGCTGCTCAGATAGCAGATGTTTAAAGTTGTAGTGCCTTGCAAAAGTATTCACCCCCCTTGCCATTTTTCATATTTTGTTGCATTACAACCTGTAATTTAAATTTCATGTAATGGACATTCACAAAATAGTCCAGAATGCTGAAGTGAAATGAAAAAAAAAATACTTGTTAAAAAAAATGAAAATAGAATTACAACGGAAAGTGGTGCATGCATATGTATTCACCCCCTTTGCTACGAAGCCCCTAAATAAGATCTGCTGCAACCAATTACCTTCAGAAGTCACATAATTCATTAAATAAAGTTCACCTGTGTGCAATCTAAGTGTCACATGAACGGTCACATGATCTCAGTATATATACACCTGTTCTGGAAGGCCCCAGCGTCTGCAACACCACTAACCCAGCCAGCGGCACCATGACGACCAAGGAGCTCTCTAAACAGGACAGGGACAAAGTTGTGGAGAAGTACAGATCAGGGATGGGTTATAAAAAATATCAGAAACATTTAACATCCTACTGAGCACCATTAAATCCATTATTAAAAAATTGAAAGAATATGGCACCACAACAAACCTGCCAAGAGAGGGCCGCTCACCAAAACTCATGGACCAGGCAAGGAGGGCATTAATCAGAGAGGCAACAAAGAGACCAAAGATAACCCTGAAGGAGCTGCAAAGCTCCACAGAGGAGATAGGAGTATCTGTCTATAGGACCACATTAAGCCGTACACTCTACAGAGCTGGGCTTTATGGAGGTGGGCAGAAAAAAAGCCATAGCTTAAAGACAAAAATAACAAACATGTTTTGTGTTCGCCAAAAGGCATGTGGGAGACTCCCCAAACATATGGAAGAAGGTACTCTGGTCAGATGAGACTAAAATTGAGCTTTTTGGCTATCAAGGCAAGCACTGTGTCTGGCACAAACCCAACACCTCTCATCACCCCGAGAACAACATCCCCACAGTGAAGCATGGTGGTGTGGAGATGTTTTTCATCGGCAGGGACTGGGAGTTTTGCCTTGAAGAATGGGCAAAAATCCCAGTGGCTACATGTGCCAAGCTTATAGAGACATATACCAAGAGACTTGTAGCTGTTATTGCTGCAAATTGTGTCTCTACAAAGTATTGACTTTTGGGGGGTGAATAGTTATGCATGCTCAAGTTTTCAATTTTTTTGTCTTATTTCTTGTTTGTTTCACAATTAAAAATATTTTTTGCATCTTCAAAGTGGTAGGCATGTTGTGTAAATCAAATGATACAAACCCCCACAAAATCTATTTTAATTCCAGGTTACTGCGGTTGAAAATTAGCCGGCTGGCTAAAACCGGCACTTTTACTGAAATGTTGATTAATGTGCACTGTCTCTGTAAAAATAAAATAAACTAAATAAACTAAAAGGAAACAAAATAGGAAAAATGCCAAGGGGGCAGAATACTTTCGCAAGGCACTGTAATTATACAATGAACAAGTAATTTTGTATTTAAGCAATGAGGCACTAGGGGGTGTGGTGTATTGCCAATATACCACGTTTAAGGACTGTTCTTAGGCACGACGCAACGCAGATTGCCTGCATACAGCCCTTAGCCGTGGTATATTAGCCATATGCTACAAACCCAAGAGGTGCCTTTTCGCAATTATAAACATAATTAGAATGGTAAATAAATAATTTGCTGTCATACCCGTGGAATACAATCTAATATAGCACGGCTTTCAGCCAATCAGTATCCAGGACCCAAACTATATAATAGTGGATAGCATCCCTCACCAATTTGACTACCATATACCCCTGTACCATTATACATTCCTATACAACACAATACTTTACCGACATGACCAACTGGCGAATGAGTGCGCCTGTTACAGTCTCATATCACAACTGGATCTTGACAATAAAATATGAACTATCTTTACCAACCTGATCTTCGGCCCTGATACTAATGTAATGAAATCATAATATGCCTTTTATCCCCCACTGAGTTTTTATATTCACGTTGTAGTTGACTCTGCTCTGCTCTGTTTGTGCCTTTCGTCTCCCTGTAGACCTGGTCTACGTGGTGTGGCTGTGCTTTGTGATGATGGCGTGGAACTGGAACGTGTGGCTGATCCCTGTGCGCCGGGCCTTCCCCTACCAGACTGCAGACAACATCTACTGGTGGCTGTTAATGGACTACACCTGTGACCTTGTTCACATCAACGACATCCTGGTCTTTCAGCCCCGCCTGGAGTTTGTACGCAGAGGAGATATTGTGGTAAGGGGATCTGGATACTCGTGTATCCTGTAGGCAACCACATATGCACATGCGTATACAGAGATTCACATATACACAAACAGGCCCTCACACAAACAGGCCCTCTATGGCAAGTATTACTAGAAAATATATGCCATCACAGACAGTCATACACACAGAGTCCCAAAAAAAAATCTAAAACACACATACATGTACATATTTATAAATACAAGGAACAAAATGATGTTCTAATTTCTTATATTTTCCTACAGAGTGACAGCTACATGACAACAGAGTGAATTCAAGGTGAGGCTGAAGCTCCACTGTTTCTCCTTGTTGACTAGGCTAGTAGATAAGTAACTCTATATTTCTAAGATGGACATGAGGAGTGTTGGTTTGTTATAGAATTATTTGTCTTTCAGATGGATTGTAATCAGTATGTTCCCCATGGAGATATTTTACAACTTTACTGGAGTTAACTCTCTCCTCAGATTCCCCCGCCTACTGAAGGTACACACACATACACATACATTCTTTGTAGTGCTTAGATCTTAGTGATTAGTGTTTGATTATTGACGCCTCTCTGTGTCTCTCTCTCTCTCTCTCTCTCTCTCTCTCTCTCTCTCTCTCTCTTTCTCTCTCTCTCTCTCTCTCTCTCTCTGTTGTCTCTCTCTCTCTCTCTCTCTCTCTCTCTCTCTCTCTCTCTCTCTCTCTCTCTCTCTCTCTCTCTCTCTCTCTGTTTCAGTACATGGCTTTCTTTGAGTTCAGCGACCGTTTGGAAGCAGTCATGAAGAAAGCCTACATCTACAGGTACCAGAGAGGGACACATTGAACACATTTTGATCATCAACCACACATACATACTCTACACAGGACATTCGCTCAGCACGTAAACACTCAGCAGAGAAAACGAAGCCAACACACTCAAAACACAATACGCATATTTAGCCAGCAGAGGGTGTTGTAGCCCTTACTGAGCTCAAATAACTTTTTCTCATTCCCCCGCCTCTCGCTCTCTCCCTCTCTCAGAGGGATCCTGACCACTTCCTAATTGTTGTATTCTCTCCACATCAACGCCTGTCTGTTCTATTGGGGTTCTGACTATGAGGGGCTGGGGTCCACTAAGTGGGTCTACGACGGCAGAGGGAACAGGTGAGGAGAATACCGCTACACAGTCACTATAAACAGCCAAAAACCTCATTCCAACCACATTACCACAATACAAAACAGCTTTTTCTAAGTCCTCTTCTGCTATCTCCTTTAAAATGTGTATTTATCCCAGATGTGTGTGTGCATGTATTTGTCTGACATCTGTGTGTATACTCTAAATTTACATTTAAGTCATTTAGCAGACGCTCTTATCCAGAGCGACTTACAAATTGGTGCATTCACCTTATCTCTGTCTGTCTGTGTGCCCAGTTATATCCGGTGTTACTACTTTGCTGTAAAGACCGTGATCACAATCGGTGGTCTCCCGGACCCCACCAACGTGTTCGAGATCACATTCCAGCTCGTCAACTACTTTGTTGGTGTCTTTGCTTTCTCCATCAGGATGGGTCAGGTAGGTTCATTAAGGCACGCTGTAGCAAAACTTTTTTTCAACAGAAAATGGAAAAAAAAGTGTGTCTTGATGGCTGGTATGTTCTTGTTTCTGAGCGTTTTCTTACGTTTCATGCCTACTGAACATAAGGCCTGTTGTTCTGCTGTTGTACCAGATGAGAGATGTGGCGGGGGCTGCCACAGCAGGACAGAACTACTACCGGGCCTGCATGGACAACACCATCAAGTACATGACCTCCTACCACATCCCCAAAGAGGTCCAGAACCGAGTGAAGACCTGGCACGACTACACCTGGAAGATACAGGGCATGCTGGGTGAGGAACGTTGGCTAAATGTTGTGAAAGTGCTGCATGTGAAAACGTTACAAAGAGGCTGTTTCTGTTATGGGCCTAGCTGCTCACTCACCATCCCCCTATCTCTCTCCTTCTCTCTGTCCATCTGTCTCCCTCCTTACCTTTATCCCTCTCTCTCTCTGTCTCTCTCTCTCCCTACAGAGGAGCAGGAGCTGTTGATCCAGCTGCCAGATAAGATGAGGGTGGACATGGCTGTGGATGTTCACTACTACATTGTCAATAAAGTGGCCCTGTTTCAGGTAAGGGGAGGTTAGGAGTCTAATGCAGACACTCAGACATTGCAGCCCTCATCTTTGTCAAATCTTCAATAATACATACTGTACTCTTTCTTCTTCTCTCTCTCTCTCGTGTTTTTTTTATTTCTCCAATTGTACTAAACTCCCTCTTTCATGTCTCTCTATTCCCTGCCTCTATATCTGCCCCCCCTATTTCTCTCTCTCTCTTTCTCTCTCGCTCTCTCTCTATTCCAGGGCTGTGACAGACAGATGATATTTGACATGTTGATGAGGCTCGAGTCTGTGGCATACCTGCCTGGGGACTTTGTCTGTAAAAAGGTAGGCCTGTGGAGTGATGCCCTCACCCTCCCATCACAGCTTTACCCCAAGCTTAGCCTAAATCACTTGCACATGGTCCATTCTCCCTTTGTAAACGATACCTCTAATTGCACCTGTGCGTGTTTGCTATGACCTGCTATAATGTGCTGTGTGTCCAGTGTGGGCAGGGTGAGATCGGCAAGGAGATGTATATCATCAAGCAGGGGGCGGTTCAGGTGGTGGGAGGACCTGATTTGAAAACTGTGTTTGTAACAATCAGGGCCGGCTCTGTGTTTGGAGAAATCAGGTGAGAGCTCCCCCTTAATCCCTGGTCCAAATCTTTTCCTCATATACAGTATCATGTTTTGGAATATCTAAGGGCTGTACATTGTACACAATCCCAATGAACCTGTTTCAGCGCTCATGCGTGAAACAATGTGCATGCTATACCTCTAGCTTGCCTCTAGCATGTCCCTAAGCATGAAGCATGTGTTTAGTGTTTGTTTGGCGTATAACCCATATATGTCCTTGAATTGGACAGCTTGCTGGCAGGGGGCGGGGGGAACAGACGCACTGCCAACGTGATGGCTCGCGGATTCGCTAACCTCTTCATCCCAGATAAGAGGGACCTCTCAGACATCCTGGTGCACTACCCCGAGTCCCAGAAACAAAGTGAGGGGGTGACCTCTCGAATCCAACTTTCTACCTTTTCCACTTCCCCTATCCCTCTCTTCTTACATAGGACACATCCAAAAGGCCCGAGGAGGGAGGTCAAATGGAAAGGCTGGGTTGTGGGATATGAGTCTTGGAGAAGGGAAGGGTGGAGGGGATGGATAACCTACACACAGCCAACACATATCCCACGACATATTGTACACCGATCTTGTGATTGCTCACGTGATAGCGAGGCAAAAGGTGCGCTCTCTCTCTTTCTCTCTCTTTACCAAGCTTCTATCTCTCCGCTTCATCTCTTCATCCATCTAACCCTCTCCCTCTGTCTGTTCGTCCGTTCTTTATCTCGATCTCTTTCCCTCTCTGCTGTAATTCTCTCTCTCTCTCTTTGATAATGGTTAAGAGGAGTTTGAGCTCCTGATGAAGTATTATTGGTTTAAGTGAGAGGCAGGCAGAAGTTCAGAGGGAATCAGATCCGGATAAACAGACAGTCTCATGACCTACTCTAACTCATCCGTGGCATCAATTTATCTCATGAGTGAGGACAGGGCGGTGCAGTGTGTGTGTGTATATGTGTGTGTGTATATATATGTGTGTGTGCCTAAATGTTTCAAGCCCACAAAATGCATCAATGTACACAGTGTATATGCACAGTGAGACCATATCTAAACAGTTCACTTCAGTCTGACTGACCAAAACTTTTCCCTACCTCTCTCCCTTTCTAGGAAAATGCTGACTAAGAATAAGAAGCCAGAGGAAAAGGCAGAGGTGAAGGAGACTGCCGAGATTATCCCAGACAGGCCAGAGACCCCCAAGCTGTTGAAAGCAGCCCTGGTGGTTACAGAGCAGGCAGGCATTAAGGGCACCTTTGCCAAGCTGAAAGAGGGCTACAAACCTACTGAGACTGAGGTAAATAGTACACGCATGCATTTACATGCACACACCTAGTGTCATAAACAGCTGCCTCTGTGTCTGTCCCTTCTCTCCCTTCTCACACCCTCCCTCTTACTCTCTCTCTCTCTCTCTCTCTTTGTGGGTGGATTAAAAATCAAATCAATCTTTGTTCTCTCTCTCTCTCTCACCCCCAACCCCCTCTCCCCCCAGTCCTCTGGACTCCACATACCTCCTCCCTCCCCGATGGTGTACCGTCGCTCCCCCATCCCCCCTACACATCTTCGCGTCGAGGATGACGAAAATGTGGTTTCCCGAGACGACCGACAGCATGATGCTCATCCTCATGACATGCCGTCACAAAAGCGAGGAGCTCCTGTCCATTAAGCAGAAAACTGGAGAGGAAGAGGAGGAGATTGAGAAGAAATAGGAGACTGAAAAGGAAATAGACAGAAAGAGAAGGGGAAGAAATGTTGTGGTCCTCCACTACTTTTCTATGCTCTTCTTGGTATATATTGACATTGAGACTTCAGACCGAAATGGTTAAAAAAAACATTCTCTCTCTATTGCCGCGTTCACTTCATGTTAGAAACTGGACCTCCGAGACAAAATTAACTTAAGTTATTTGCATAGAGCTTCCCATTGGTGGGAAACTCGGGTACCATCTTTTTTATAATGAGTAAGCAAGGTACCATCTTTTTTATAATGAGTAAGCAAGTCGGAAATTTTGGAGTTTCCGACAAGACGTGAACATGACATATGTCCCCCTCGGAAAAGTTCCCTTTACAGATTTATCCTTTAATATTCTGGGATATTCTGTGTACCCCTTCTGTCCCTCACTCCCTCATGGTCTCACTGATGTTGCGTCCTACCTGACAGGTCGCTCCTACCAGGTGGCGTGGCGAGAATCTGTCTCCTCACCACGCGCTCTCACCACTGGTGTCCCCCAGGGCTCTGTTCTTGGCCCTCTCCTATTCTCGCTATACACCAAGTCACTTGGCTCTGTCATAACCTCACATGGTCTCTCTTATCATTGCTATGCAGACGACACACAATTAATCTTCTCCTTTCCCCCTTCTGATGACCAGGTGGCGAATCGCATCTCTGCATGTCTGGCAGACATATCAGTGTGGATGACGGATCACCACCTCAAGCTGAACCTCGGCAAGACGGAGCTGCTCTTCCTCCCGGGGAAGGACTGCCCGTTCCATGATCTCGCCATCACGGTTGACAACTCCATTGTGTCCTCCTCCCAGAGCGCCAAGAACCTTGGCGTGATCCTGGACAACACCCTGTCGTTCTCAACTAACATCAAGGCGGTGGCCCGTTCCTGTAGGTTCATG
The DNA here is from genome assembly GCF_021184085.1 of Oncorhynchus gorbuscha. NCBI lineage: Eukaryota > Metazoa > Chordata > Actinopteri > Salmoniformes > Salmonidae > Oncorhynchus > Oncorhynchus gorbuscha. The sequence goes on along the minus strand of NC_060176.1, from coordinate 29,002,023 downwards.
CTCTACAACATCCGCAGAGTACGACCCTGCCTCACACAGGAAGCGGCGCAGGTCCTAATCCAGGCACTTGTCATCTCCCGTCTGGATTACTGCAACTCGCTGTTGGCTGGGCTCCCTGCCTGTGCCATTAAACCCCTTCAACTCATCCAGAACGCCGCAGCCCGTCTGGTGTTCAACCTTCCCAAGTTCTCTCACGTCACCCCGCTCCTCCGTTCTCTCCACTGGCTTCCAGTTGAAGCTCGCATCCGCTACAAGACCATGGTGCTTGCCTACGGAGCTGTGAGGGAACGGCACCTCAGTACCTCCAGGCTCTGATCAGGCCCTACACCCAAACAAGGGCACTGCGTTCCTCCACCTCTGGCCTGCTCGCCTCCCTACCACTGAGGAAGTACAGCTCCCGCTCAGCCCAGTCAAAACTGTTCGCTGCCCTGGCCCCCAATGGTGGAACAAACTCCCTCACGACGCCAGGACAGCGGAGTCAATCACCACCTTCCGGAGACACCTGAAACCCCACCTCTTTAAGGAATACCTAGGATAGGTTAAGTAATCCCTCTCACCCCACCCCCCCTAAGTTTTAGATGCACTATTGTTAAGTGACTGTCCCACTGGATGTCATAAGGTGAATGCACCAATTTGTAAGTCGCTCTGGATAAGAGCGTCTGCTAAATGACTTAAATGTAAATGTAAATGTAAATGTTGTGTGTGTTAAATACGTTTTAGTGCCTTAAAGTGGCAATTAGCAGTTGAAACAATAAGAAAGTGTACTTCTGCCCCTGTTTCGATAAAAAGCTGAGGGATGGGGCTGAAGAAATGTAACCACTGTCAAAAAATGACCATCCATGATATCAAAATGTAGTGTTATGCTTCTTTTGAGGCTATATAGCGTTTGTTTACGTTTACTTTGCTGATAAACATTGAAGTAAAACAAGCTTATATTTGGGGTTGTGAAATGGTACGACAGTTGAACTAAACTCATGAGACATTTCTAAGTTATATTCTTCAAGAATCAATGGGTACATATCATTCATTTATATGTCCAAAAATGTATGTGCAACCTTATTGATGCTTCATAAACCTAAGGAGCCATTATGGTTATAGAACTCCATTACCCAGGGGGCTTAGCTCCAGGTCTGCTACTGCTTCCTGCTTCTATGTACTGCCATTCTCCCCAAGGACCTGTGACAGAGGCAATATGGCCTTAACCAAACCTAGACGTTGCTGGTTTCTATATTTCTTTAGCCATTTTCTTTTGTAGTCTGTGCCACAAGAGTGAACACTAGTCTTTCACTCTAAAAGAATGCTTAGCATTTAATTGTTGGGAAAACATCTGTTTCTCTTATCTGAGGAATATGGGGGAAAAAACATTTTCTTATCTGAACTCTGAGAAGTGAGTGGTCCTGTGTTGGTTTCCATGGCGCCATGATGCCTCACACAGGTCGATATCTGATTGACTAATTCAGGGTCGTTGCCATGTGTCCTCCTGTCTGACACAGCAGGAGCACAGATGGGTTTCAATGATTTTACTGAGTTATTGAGTTTCGAAGTGTGTGTGTGTGTGTGTGTGTGTGTGTGTGTGTGTGTGTGTGTGTGTGTGTGTGTGTGTGTGTGTGTGTGTGTGTGTGTGTGTGTGTGTGTGTGTGTGTGTGTGTGTGTGTGTGTGTGTGTGTGTGTGTGTGTGTGTGTGTGTGTGTGTGTGTGTGTGTGTGTAAGTAAGATGTGGAAATGAGTGTGTATGAGCAGGAAGAGGTGCAGAAAGCCAGAGGAAGTGTTCATTGTGTCCGTCTCAACCAAACGGGAAAAGGCAGAATAAAAAAGGCGGGAATAAAACAATGCTGAGCAAGCCTCAGAACTAACCTCTGTCCAACATTGTGCTACATCTTAGGCTGTGGGTGTGTGTGCATACTTGTGGTAGGAGTCACATTTTAACTTAACTTTTACAACCCCTTCCCATATCTATCAGTGAGCTAAGGTCATAGACACAGTGGGTTGTCAGAGTGGGTTATTTTTAAACACCATGTCATAGACGCCTAGGTGCTACTAGAAGATTTAGGGCCAGATTAAATCCCTATCGCAGAAGTAGGAAATTGCAGAAGATCTGCGTTATAGCTTGTTTTCAATTTCAAGGCAATGTTCCCGCATTCTCGGATACTAGATTCACGGTAAATGCTGCATATGTCGGCTCAATCAAAAATTACCTTTACATTTTAATGCAGATCTTCCTAGATACTTCTGCGATACGGATTGAATTCAGCCCTTAAGTGTAACGCTCAGGGATCATGCCCATAGTTCATGTTTTTATGAGACTGTTTTTAACATTGACATGTTTCAGTCGACTGGATGTGCTTTTGGTGTCTTTTTCAACTGAAAAAGTATCAGACACACTGAACCATTTTGGAAATGAAAGCTATATATATATATATATATATATACATACACACACAAACACATTTGAAGTCGGATGTTTACATACACCTTAGCCAAATACATTTAAACCCAGTTTCACAATTCCTGACATTTAATCCTAGTAAAAATTCCCTGTTTTAGGTCAGTTAGGATCACCACTTATTTTAAGAATGTGAAATGTCAGAATAATAGTAGAGAGAATGATTTATTTCAGCTTTTATTTCTTTCGTCGCATTCCCAGTTGGTCAGAAGTTTACATACACTCAATTAGTATTCGGTAGTATTGCCTTTAAATTGTTTAACTTGGGTCAAACGCGTCGGGTAGCCTTCCACAATAAATTTGGTGAATTTTGGCCCATTCCTCCTGACAGAGGTGGTGTAACTGAGTCAGGTTTGTAGGCCTCCTTTCTCATACACACGTTTTCAGTTCTGCCCACACATTTTCTATAGGATTGAGGTCAGGGCTTTGTGATGGCCACTCCAATACCTTGACTTGTTGTCCTTAAGCCATTTTTCCACAGCTTTGGAAGTATGCTTGTGGTCATTGTCCATTTGGAAGACACATTTGCGACCAAGCTTTAACTTGTTGCTTCAATATATACACATAATTTTCAAACCCCCGGATGCCATCTATTTTGTGAAGTGCACCAGTCCCTCCTGCAGCAAAGCATCCCTACAACATAATGCTTCACGGTTGAGATGGTGTTCTTCGGCTTGCAAGCCTCCCCCTTTTTCCTCCAAAAATAACCATGGTCATTATGGCCAAACAGTTCTATTTTTGTTTCATCAGACCAGAGGACATTTCTCCAAAAAGTACGATATTTGTCCCCATGTGCAGTTGCAAACCGCTGTCTGGCTTTTTTATGGAGGTTTTGGAGCAGAGGCTTCTTCCTAGCTGAGCAGCTTTTCAGGTTATGTCGATATCGACCTCGTTTTACTGTGGATATAGATACTGTTGTACCTGTTTCCTCCAGCATCTTCTCAAGGTCCTTTGCTGTTGTTCTGGGATTGATTTGCACTTATCGCACCAAAGTATGTTCATCTCGAGGAGACAGAACGTGTCTCCTTCCTGAGCGGTATGATGGCTGCGTTGTCCCATGGTGTTTATACGTGCGTACTATTGTTTGTACAGATGAACGTGGTACCTTTGGGCATTTGGAAATTGCTCCCAAGGATGAACCAGACCTGTGGAGGTCTACAATTTTTTTCTGAGGTCTTTGCTGATTTCTTTTGATTTTCCCATGATGTCAAGCAAAGAGACACTAAGTTTGAAGCTAGGCCTTGAAATACATCCACAGGTACAGTTCCAATTGACTGAAATTATGTCAATTAGCCTATCAGAAGCTTCTAAAGCCATGACATAATTTTCTGGAATTTTCCAAGCTGTTTAAAGGCACAGTCAATTTAGTGTATGTGAACTTCTGACCCACTGGAATTGTGATACAGTGAATTATAAGTTAAATAATCTGTCTGTAAATAATTGTTGGAATAATCACTTGTGTCATGCACAAAGTAGATGTCCTAACCGACTTGCCAAAACTATAGTTTTGGGTGGTTGAAAAACAAGTTTTAATGACTACAACCTAAGTGTATGTAAACTTCCGACTTCAACTGTATATATTTTATATATATATATATATATATATATATATATATATATATATATATATATATATATATTGGTTAAAATATATGCTGAATACAACTGGATACGTAAGCTCCCTTGTTAGATTCAGATTGATTTTTGACAATGAAGAAGAGGAATCTTTTATAGATGATGATTTGCCTAATATTGTTATAGGTATGCGGGTGAATGCATTATATGTAAGTAGCTTGTAAATAATAATAAAAATATTGGCTTAGTGAAGATTGGGTAAAGAGAGAGAAAGAGATTGTCCTCCTGCATCCTACTGCCAGTGTGCCAGCCGCTATAGATCAGAGCTGTGGTAAACTAAAGGTGACAAAGTGATTATTTGATATACATCTTTAATGCTCTCATGATTTGCATTAAGACCACTGGTTGGTAATTAAGACGTTTCAGAGCATAGTGACAACTGTTTTGCTTAAGTTTTGAGCTTTTGACTGGTCTGCTAAACAGGACATTAGCGTGAGTCAACCACAGCACAGATCAGTAAAAAAAAATGCATTCATTGTGCTGTAGGTTTTTGGACCAATGAGGGAACAAGTTGAGGGAAAATATATTCTGTTGACAAATATCATTTGCGAGTCCACAACAACCGAATGTTCTGGTTTTCAGGTTAAATGGAACGAGAGCCCGTGACACGACTTCCGCTTTTGAACGTTAGCAAGGCGTTACTCCAGTTTAACTCCGCATCCACATTTACTGGATTGGTGGAACAAGGCAGAAGATAACCGTCTGCGACCTTGTAAATATCATTGGTCAAATAATGACCTCGGTCATTGGGAAAGTTGAATCTCTTTCGAAAGATATCCAAGTTCCCGACTTGGAATTCCGACGTGGATTACCGTTCAAAACTATTTTCCCATTCTGAGCTTGTCTTTTCCCGAGTACATAGTTGTCTTGAACGCACTTAAGTCAGAAGTCTGAGATTTACGAGTTGGTTTGAACGCGACAATGTCTGACCTACGTCACAGTCTCTGAAGCGCTGTCAGCTGGTGAATTCCACTCCAAATCGCGAGGAGACTTGACTTTGGGCCGTAGCCGAAAAAAAAAAAAAACTTAACGGAAATATTTGCTCCACTGAACTCTGGATAGGCTACTTCAGGGTTTTGGACTCTACAACACAGTCCAACCGCTTTTTGATTGAGACTCTTGATGTTGATTTATTTGGTCAATTCGGGAAATTTACGGATAAAATAACAAGGCGAGGTTTCGCGTGTTGGACCGAGAGGTAAGAGTTACAAACTTTGCACTATTTTCCTTTCCTCTAGCACATTGTTTGCTTTCCATTTCGCAATTTATAGTAAATTATTTGTCAAATTTGCACACACGTTTTTGTTTACACAATAAGTTGTAGTTGCCTTGTCAAAATAATGTTGGTTTGTATTAACAATTTTTTCAAACCGCGAGTTGCACAACTGATGTGGTCGTGCTGTTTAATTAGTGATATTGACTATCAATATTAGGCTACTTGGCAAGGCGCCCTAGACCAGCCCAAAGCCACATTATCAAATTGCCTCGTTTTGTTTTCGGTGTTTACAGAAAATGGCAACGGAGCACAACCAATTCACTGGAAACAGCCGTGGTTCACACCATTCCAGCCGTTTCCACGCTTGTCAAAAAGCCTCCCTCTTCTGTCAAACAAAAATGTTCCCAGCGTTTTCATTTCAGTGCTGAACTGTGGGACAGTGCACGGGATTAGTGTGTGTGTGTGTTCGCACCCACTCGTATAAAATATATATCACACATTACATTACACACACGGTGTCTTCAGAAAGTATTCAGACCCCTTGACATTTTCCACATTTTGTTACAGCCTACTTCTATAAATGATTCAGTAGTATTTGTCCCTTATCAATCTACACACAATACCCCACAATGACAAAAAAATTATTATTTTTTTACCCTAATTTATAAAATACTGAAATCACATTTATATACAGTAACCAGTCAAAGTTGGGACACACCTACTCATTCAAGGGTTTTTCTTTATTTTACTATTTTCTACATTGTATAATAATAGTGAAGACAAACTGAAATGGCACATGGAACATGTAGTAACCAAAAATATATTTGAGATTCTTCAAAGTAGCCACCCTTTGCCTTTATAACAGCTTTGCAGAGTCTGGGGTCTTGAGCACTCTGGAGTAAATCGAATCAAACTATTTGTCACACGCGCCGAATACAGCAAGTGCAGAACTTACTGTGAAATTCTTACTTACAAGCCCTTAACCAAAAGTGCAGTTCAAGAAGAGTTAAGAAAATATTGACCAAATAAACTAAAGTAAAAAAATAAACTATGTAAGTAGTCCAGTGGCCATTTGATTAATTGTTCAGCAGTTTTATGGCTTGGGGGTAGAAGCTCTTAAGAAGCCTTTTGGTCCTAGATGTGGCGCTCTGGTACCGCTTGCCGTGCGGTAGCAGAGAAAGCAGTCTATGACTTGGGTGACTGGAGTCTCTGACAATTGAATGGGCTTAACTCTGAAATTGCCTATTATATTGGTCCTGGATGGCAGGAGGCTTGGCACAAGTGTACTGGGCTATATGCACTACCCTCTGGCGCCTTATGGTCAGATGCCCAGCAGTTTCCATTCCAGGCGGTAATGCAACAGGTCAGGATGCTCTCGACGGTGCAGCTGTAGAACTTTTTGAGCATCTGGGGACCCTTGCCAAATCTTTTCAGTGTCCTGGGGGGGAAAAGGTTGTGTCGTGCCTTCTTCACGACTCTTTGTGTGTTTGGACCATGATACTTCTTTGGTCATGTGGACACCGATGAACTTGAAAATCTCGACTGCTCCACTACAGCCATTTACATTACATTTAAGTCATTTAGCAGACGCTCTTATCCAGAGCGACTTACAAATTGGTGCATTCACCTTATGACATCCAGTGGAACAGTCACTTTACAATAGTGCATCTAAATCTTAAAGGGGGGGGGGTGAGAGGGATTACTTATCCTATCCTAGGTATTCCTTAAAGAGGTGGGGTTTCAGGTGTCTCCAGAAGGTGGTGATTGACTCCGCTGTCCTGGCGTCGTGAGGGAGTTTGTTCCACCATTGGGGGGCCAGAGCAGCGAACAGTTTTGACTGGGCTGAGCGGGAGCTGTACTTCCTCAGTGGTAGGGAGGCGAGCAGGCCAGAGGTGGATGAACGCAGTGCCCTTGTTTGGGCGTAGGGCCTGATCAGAGCCTGGAGGTACTGAGGTGCCGTTCCCCTCACAGCTCCGTAGGCAAGCACGATGGTCTTGTAGCGGATGCGAGCTTCAACTGGAAGCCAGTGGAGAGAACGGAGGAGCGGGGTGACGTGAGAGAACTTGGGAAGGTTGAACACCAGACAGGCTGCGGCGTTCTGGATGAGTTGAAGGGGTTTAATGGCACAGGCAGGGAGCCCAGCCAACAGCGAGTTGCAGTAATCCAGACGGGAGATGACAAGTGCCTGGATTAGGACCAGCCCTGTTGATGATCATGGGGGCCTACAATCAGTTCCTTTGTCTTGGTCAGTTTGAGGGAAAGGTTGTTGTCCTGGCACCACACAGCCTATAGGGAGGTCAGAGAACTGGCAATCTCATCGTTGTCAGTGATCAGGCCTCCCACTGCTGTGTCCACACAGTCATGGGTGAACTGAGAGTACAGAAGGGGACTAAGTACACACCCCTGAGGGGCCCCAGTTTTGAGGATTAGTGTGGGAGATGTGTTGTTGCCTACCCTTAACCTAGGGGTAGCCTGTCAGGAAGTCCAGGATCCAGTTGCAGAGGGATGTGTTTAGTCCCAGGGTCCTTAGCTCAGTGATGAGCTTCGTGGGCACTATGGTGTTGACTACAGTTCAGTGTTCAATGAACAGCATTCTCACATAGGTGTTCCTTTTGTCCAGGTGGGAAAGGGCAGTGTGGAGTGTGTTTGAGATTGCTTCATCTGTCGATCTGTTGGGACGGTATGCAAATTGGAGTGGTTCTCGGGTATCTGGTTTTCATCAAGGATATATCTGTACTTTACTCTGTTCATCTTTGCCTCGATCCTGACTAGTCTCTCAGTCCCTGCAGCTGAAAAACATCCCCAAAGCATGATGCTGCCACCGACATGCTTCACCGTAGGGATGGTCCCAGGTTTCCTCCAGAGAATCTTGTTTCTCAGTCAGTCCTTTACGTGCCTTTTGGCAAACTCCACGCTGACTGTCGTGCCTTTTACTGAGGAGTGACTTGAGTCTGGCCACTCTACCATAAAGGCCTGATTGGTGGAGTTCTGCCGAGATGGTTGTCCTTCTGGAAGTTTCTCCCATGTCAATAAAGGAAATCTGGAGGTTTGTCAGAGTGACCACTGGGTTCTTAGTCACCTCCCTGACCTAGGTCCTTCTCCCCCAATTGTGCAGTTTGGCCAGACAGCCAGCTATAGAAAGAGTCTTGGTGGTTCCAAACTTCTTCCAGTATGGTACCTTCAATGCTGCAGAAATGGTTTGGTATCCTTCCCCAGATTTGTGCCTCGACACAATCCTGTCTCGTCGGAGCTTGACTGACAATTCCTTTAACCTCATTGCTTGGTTTTTGCTCTGATATGCACAGTCAACTGTGGGACCTTTATATAGAAAGGTGTGTGCCTTTCAAATCAAGTCCAATCAATTGAATTTGCCACAGGTGGACTCCAATGAAGTTGTAGAAACATCTCAAGGATGACCAACGGAAACAGGATGCACCTGAGCTAGTACGTATGTAATTTAGTTATTTCTGTTTGTTGAGGGAGACCAGGGTGTGTCTCGTTGTCTTTGCAGACCGTGCCAATGAATGAATGAATTAATGTATAAACTTATATTTTTAGATCATTTATGAGTTATCCTTAAAAAAAATACAGACAAGTGTCAGGGATAGCGATCTTGATTTGACATCGGAGCAGATTTTCTACACGCTGGGTAATGGAGAGCCTGTTGATTGTTACAAATCTTGCTTCAGGAATAACTAAGTATGTGTAACATCATTCCCCTCTTACTGTTAGAAAATGTAATGGCTCAATGTGGGGCGGACTTATTTTGACAGACCACTGTTTTTAAAAGCCCTCCCAGTTGTTACTGCACCAGAAGGGGCTGTGTTTGTAAAATACATAACGCTAGAGCACAGGGAGTACAGGGACAGTACCACTCCTCGCGTCATCACTGGCATGGCATTCCAGAGGCAGGAGTCATGAGCAGAACAAATTGACCCTACCCCTCTCTGTTAGACCTGCATAGCTGAGAAATTATGTAGCTTTAATTCAATTTCATGTTGATGTGAGGGAAGATGGTCTGGGCATGTCGGCTAAGTCTCTAGCTGTTCGGACAGTTATTGTGGGAACTGCTTAGACAGTTCATATGTTATGTTGTACTCCCATAGATGGAGACACAATTCTGCCCCCCTCTAGAACTTAGGCCTCACTCCCCCCTATCTGAGATATCTACTGCTGCCCTCATCCTCCACATACAACACCTGTTCTGCCAGTCACATTCTGTCAAAGGTCCCCAAAGCGCACACATCCCTGGATCGCTCTTCTTTTCAGTTCGCTGCAGCTAGCGACTGGAATGAGCTGCAACAAATACTCAAACTGGACAGTTTTATCTCCATCTCTTCTTTCAAAGACTCAATCATAGACACTCTTACTGACAGTTGTGGCTGCTTTGTGTAATGTTTTGTTGTCTTTACTCTTTGCTGTTGTCTGTGCTGAATAATGTTTGTACCTATGTTGTTGTCTTGGGTCTCTATGTTGTGTTGTCTCTCTCGTCGTGATGTGTTTTGTCCTATATTTTTATTTAATTGATATGTATTTTTAATCCCAGCCTCCGTCCCCGCAGGAGGCCTTTTGCCTTTTGGTAGGCCGTCATTGTAAATAAGAATTAGTTCTTAACTGACTTGCCTAGTTAATAATTAAAAAGATATATAATAATCCTGGTCCCCCAAGCAAGGTATAGTTGGACAAGACACCAGTGTAGGCTGGGAGGGTGTGGAGACAGAGAGCAGACACACACACAGTCTGTGGTTTCCGGACGATGGGCTGGTTGAGTCACAGGCTGTAAAGAGAATAAGAGACTACTCGTGGAAATTACATGTCATGCAGAGTGATTATGTAGCTCCAACCATGTGTGTGTGTGTGTGTGTGTGTGTGTGTGTGTGTGTGTGTGCATAGCTACACATCAGACAATGTATTCCATAAAATATTTGCCCAAGACACTGTATAGGGAAATCTGTTCCGAAACGTGCCATGTCTGTGTTTGCACAAAAGTGCGTGAGCTCACACATGAGGATAGTGTTTGTTTGGATCAGTCAGTCTCTGGTTTGGTGCTCTATTGTAGGCTGTTTGTTAAATAAGTCCTGGACAGTTTGACTTGTTTTGCTGCGGTAGTGGAGATGAGGTTAGGGAGTGGGGCGTGTGAACCACTTTTTGTTCCCTTTCATCATATAAAGGATGGCATGTTGTGACTTCTCCATGCATTCAGGCATTATGTAACTGCTCTGATTGGAAGCATATTATTATAGAATGTGAACATTACCAGATAACCAGTAGGTGGTGCTGTTTGCTGCAGTGTCTGTCACATAGATGGACTACAATCTCTTGGCACTGATGTTGGTTAGCCTACATGGATGGCATGCTCAGGTTAGAAGTTACCCTTTGGCACAGATCTAGGATCAGTTTATCTTCCCACAATTCGTTATGAGGTGAATCACAACTGACCACGAGGGGGTCCAATCTGGCCCCTGGGTGTTTTTTTTTTTTTGTGAAATATACTTTTTCAGGGAGCATCTGCAATTCAAAAACGATGGATTGAGTACTATTTTATTTGTTGCACATTTTGATGGTGAGGAAATGCAACCAATTTTCAACGCTGCCCTCCGGACCTCATTGAAGACTGAATGCGGCCCCTGTGTCAAAATTAGTTTGACACACCTGATCTAGGGAAACTGACAACTTCATCCTACTTAGTCTCATGGTCATTTCAACACAACTGTTAAATCGGATTAGATTCTGAACAAGAGAAGATGTGGAAACGACAGCAGAGCCTCATTTCAGCTGTAGCTAATCTGGTCCAATTAAACTGTGTATGAAAGAGGGGTAGATTTTATATTAGGAAATGTTCATGCCATGTTGGCCACAGCGGATTACTGCCTGACTTCATTCTGCATGTTAATGGCTAAAAGACACAGTAAGAAAATGACTAGGCTATTTTAAGTGTGAGCATGGGTTAGAACATTACATTATATCAGGGGTGTCAAACATACGGCCTGCGGGTGGTTTGAGTAAATAAATTAAAGTTTGTTTTGGGTGTGGAACAAACTCAATATACTTTTTAAATGACAGTGAGTGTCTCAAATTCCTAAAACAATAGCTAGAGGACAATTCTTTTGTACATTTTGACAACAAGCAAATGTAACCCATTTTCATTGCGGCCCTCCGGACCTTGTTGAAGACCAAGTGCGGTCCCCATGCAAAATGAGTCCTAGACCCCTGCACTATATACACGCTCAATTACACTGAAACAAAACCCACACACATACACTTTTACACTCATCATATGCTGCTGCTACTCTTATTCTTACTACTCTGACTCTTATTATATATTATATATTGTGATGCCTATTTGAATTCTCTTGTTAGTATTTTTCTTTTTTATTATACTCAACAAAAATATAATCGCAACATGTAAACTAGTGATGCACCGATATTACATTTTTGGCCGATACCGATATCTGATTTTTCTTCCCAAAAAAATGATACCGATATTTAACATTTTGCTGCCTTTTAAGCATTCTAGAACAGTTGAATAGTTAGACCGCTGTGTCCATGTGTGTGTTAAGGCACTGCATCTAAGTGCAAGAGGCATCACTACAGTCCCTGGTTCAAATCCAGGCTGTATCACATCTGGCCGTGATTGGGAGTCACATAGGGCGGCCCAGCGTCGACCGGGTTTGGCCGGGGAATTTATTCTTAACTGACTTTACTAGTTAAATAAAGGTTACACACACACCACACTGACCAAAACATTATTTTGTTGGCATTTGCGTATATCCCAATTACCAGTAAAACATAATCAAAACCTATTCACTTACTTGCTGTGCTGTTTCGTTGTTAATTTGTTCAGTCGTTTCATTCTCAACAAGGATTTCTATGGAACGCCGTTTGGGTCTTTGCGTGTCAAAAAAGGTATTATTTAACACTATTTGACGTCAAAATCTCAGTATACATTGGCGCGTTACATTCACTAGTTCCAAAAACATCCGGTGATATTGCAGAGAGCCACATCATTTTACAGAAATACTCATTATAAATGTCGATAAATACAATTGTTAGACATGGAAATATAGATGTACCTCTCCTTAATGCAACCGCTGTGTCAGATTTCAAAAAAGACTTTACGGAAAGAGAAAACGAAGTAATAATCTGCGACGGCGATCTGAAAATAAATCAAATGATCCGCCATGTTGGAGTCAACAGAAATCACATTATAAATATTCCCTTACCTTTGATCTTCATCAGAATGCACTCCCAGGAATCCTAGTTCCACAATAAATGCTTGATTTGTTCGATAATGTCCATTATTTATGTCCAAGTAGCTACTTTTGTTAGCGCTTTTAGTACACAAATCCAAACGCTTCGAAGAAACTTGTCAAAATAAGTATAGAATAAAGACGTCTGGCTCTCTAGAGACTCAAAAGCCATGGACACAGGAGTTTCTAAAGACGGTGGAAGTCAAAATAAGTTGACATCTAGTGGTTCCAACCGGAGAATTCCTATGTCTAGGAAGTGCAATCTCCTACACTGGTGTGAACTACCTTCACAGAACAGCACAAACTGCCTCTAACCAGAATGGAAAGAGGAGTGGGAGGCCTCGGTGCACAACTGATCAAGAGGACAAGTGCATTGTCTACTTTGAGAAACAGAAGCCTCACAAGTCCTCAACTGGCAGCTTCATTAAATAGTACCCGCAAAACACCAGTCTCAACGTCAACAGTAAGGAGGTAACTCCGGGATGCTGGCCTTCTAGGCAGAGTTCCTGTGCCCAGTGTCTGTGTACTTTTGCCCATCTTTCTTTTTATTGGCGAGTCTGAGATGTGGCTTTTTCTTTGCATCTCTGCCTAGAAGGCCAGCATCCCGGAGTCACCTCTTCACTGTTTGTTGAGACTGGGGAAAGCGCCTCGGATCCACAAATTCCCTTCCACCAGGTGGCTGATGAGATATTTTGGCACAACTGCCATATTGCATCTCCATCTCAAAGCCTTTGCTTGGAAGTGTACTACGCCAGACTACCAAAAACCTTGCCCTCATCCAGGGCAAAGTGGCGAGACACATAGAAGCTGTTTTTCAGGCCTATCTCAAGGCCATCAGACTGTTAAACAGCCACCACTAACATTGAGTGGCTGCTGCCAACACACTGTCATTGACACTGACCCAACTCCAGCCATTTTAATAATGGGAATTGATGGGAAATTATGTAAATATATCACTAGCCACTTTAAACAATGCTACCTTATATAATGTTACTTACCCTACATTATTCATCTCATATGCATATGTATATACTGTACTCTACATCATCGACTGCATCCTTATGTAACACATGTATCACTAGCCACTTTAACTATGCCACTTTGTTTACTTTGTCTACACACTCATCTCATATGTATATACTGTACTCGATACCATCTACTGTATGCTGCTCTGTACCATCACTCATTCATATATCCTTATGTACATGTTCCTTATCCCCTTACACTGTGTATAAGACAGTAGTTTTGGAATTGTTAGTTAGATTACTTGTTGGTTATCACTGCATTGTCGGAACTAGAAGCACAAGCATTTCGCTACACTCGCATTAACATCTGCTAACCATGTGTATGTGACAAATAAAATTTGATTTGATTTGTTGGTCTCTGCACCAGACAGGATGCTCTTGCCAGCATACTTGGGGTCCAACGTACACTGCGGCGTGTATGAACTTCAGGCAGAAGTCTTTATGCTTTTAGATGTAATTCAGAACTGTGGTTTCCTCTGCTTGGAGCAACAGTGGAGTGGGCAGGGCAGTATGGATTTCTTCTCTTACATCTGCAAGCAGAGTCTGAACATCAGACAGGATGGCATTGTCTCCCTCAATCCGTGCAATGGCTACTGCTATAGGTTTCAGGAGTTTCAGGCTGCTTACCACTCTCTCCCAAAATACATCATCCAGGAGGATCCTCTTGATGGGGCTGTTTATATCGGCAGACTGTGATATGGCCATTTCTTGGAGAGACTCCTCCCCTCCAGTAGACTGTCAAACATGATGACAACACCACCCCCAACGGGTGTTGCTGGGCAGCTTCAATGTGATATTCTTCTCACTTTGCTTGGTGAGATAGATTGCTGCTACAACTTGATGACCCTTCACATACCTAACCATTTCCTTGGCTCTCTTGTAGAGTGTATCCATTGTTTTCAGTGCCATGATGTCCTTGAGGAGCCGATCCAATGCATGAGAAGCACAGCCAATGGGTGTGCCGTGTGGGTAGGGCTCCTCCACTTTAGACCAAGCAGCCTTCATGTTCACGGCTTTGTCTGTCACAAGTGCAAATACCTTCTGTGGTACAAGGTCATTGACTGCCTTCAGCTCATCTGCAATGTAGAGACCGGTGTGTCTTGTCTGTGCTCTTGAAGAACACTGGTTGAGGGGTGGAGATGTCGTTAATTATTCCTTGCCCACAAACATTTGATCACATATCAGAGGTGATTGCAATAGTCTGCTTTAACTATGATTTGCTTGACCTTCACTTAAACTATGTTGAACTCTGCATCCAGCAAATTTAGTAGATAAATCATGTCTGGTTGGAGGGGTGTATGCTGGGCGAAGAACAGTCAGAAATCTCTTCCAATACTCATTGCCTATGAGCATCAGAGTTGAACCAGTTGCATACACAGCACGAGCACGACATTCATCAGCATTTATTTGACCATGTTCCTCCATTGAGTCAAAAAAAACCTTCTGATTCCAGAAGGACTATGATCTGTTGCTATCGATAAGGTGTCTGATTCATCATTTTCACCTCGAATTGAAATGGAGGGAGCACTGATGATTTGATGGAGTCTTACCCTTTGCAACCCTATTTACATGGTTCCAAAATGTGATTGTAATCTAACAGCACCTGTTTGGCAGACATAATATGCATGCAGCGCTTGCTTCTTACCTTCTTTTTCTTGATCTCCATTATTTTCTACAACTAGTCAAATTTATTCCACGCATCTGACTTCCCCATTTACTTCCTGAGAAACCAGTAAACATTCCCCTGTTTTGGAGTTGATTTGTCATGTCCTCTGCATCCATTTTTCTGTCAATGTGTTTTGATTTTCTGAGTTTATTATAACTTATTTATTCATGTGATTATGATAGACTAACAGGTAACGCCCCATAGGTCGTTCTGTAGCTCAGTTGGTAGAGCATGGCGCTTGTAACGCCAGGGTAGTGGGTTCGATTCCCGGGACCACCCATACGTAGAATTTATGCACACATGACTGTAAGTCGCTTTGGATAAAAGCGTCTGCTAAATGGCTTATTATTATTATTAGGTCACGTGCATTTGATGCATACATTTCACGGTAAAGAGAGCAATTGTTGAGGGAATAGGGAATGTTTTTCCTAAAACGAGGGATTTCGGTAACATTACTTTTCAGTCAGAAATGGCTGTAATTATGTTGCAGCTTCAGCAGCACTGACGGCTCGATAAACACACTTGTTCCTTCCTCTCATGGCTGTTCACATGATGTTCTGTGGTGGTCGCAGTAGCAGGGAGGAGAGGGAGACAATGGGTTCTAGTCACACAGTCCCTACCTGTGTGACTAGCACCCCGGGTCAGAGGTGAAGGTCTCCGACCTCGCCTAACCTATTTGGTTTTTTAGCAGGTTTGTATTTGCATATCTGAAGCAGCGCCCCAACAGCCCAAGGTCCCTCAGCACTAAGCCATGTCTGTGTGCGTGTGTCAGTTCAGAAATATGTAGTTTGTGAGTATCTCGTGAGTCTGACTGTTACCATGGTAGATGCCCAGAAGTGTTGACAAACCTTGGAGATTGATATATTCCCTGTTTCGTGTGCCACTCAGTGCTGCTATGCAGTTGTTGTTCACATAGAGTCCCCTCTGGCCATGAGCTCATGGTGTAGACCTACAGTATATGCAGTTAAGTCTGGCCTGTGTGCGTTAATCACCAGTTTCTTTGAGTGGGAGTTGTCTTGGCATGTGAACAGCCATGAGAGGAAGGAACAAGTGTGTCACATATGTCGAAAAAGGCTGCAAGGGCAAGTCGGTTTTCCACAGGCCTGTTTGTCTGTAAAGTCGAACCATGTGCTGTAACGGGTTGAGAGTGAAACATGTTACGGGCCAACCAGGGAGGGAGCACAGAGACCGGAAGAGGGGGAGGAGGCAGAACCTCAGGGTTCTCTCTTGTGGGATTTTGGCACTCTTCTTTCCTCTCTCTGTCACACTCCCTAGCCCTTTTTCCCCCTTCACTGTTTCTCAACAGCCTCCCTCTGTCCCTTTTCTCTCTCTCTCCACCCTCTGGCTGTCTAGCTGCCCCTCCACCCATCGTCTTCCTCTCAAACCTCATCCTTAGTGGCGTGACGTCAGTGGTGTGTTGGCCACACTGGCAGGGATGGGCCACACTGGCAGGGATGGTCCACCCTCTAACCTGTTATTAAGTGTGTGTGCCTGTCCCTCCCTGCTGTGGTCACTGTAATTTAGCTCTGAAATAGCCCAGTTGAGAAAGATGAAAAGGGTGTGTGTAGTGCATTGTGGGCTAGTCCAAGAGTTAAGATTGAGGCTTTCTGTTGACTGCGCACTGCCTGTTTCTCTCTCATCCTCCCCCCACGTTCTTTCTTTCTTTCTCCCTGACTCCCCCTGCTCCCCTCTCTTTGACTCAGACTAGGGATGGATCGGTGTTATCATAATGTCACAATTAAAATAGTATCATGAAATGTTTTTGGATATCCAGTTTATTTTATTGCACAGTTTTTACCCTGAGCACTGCTGTGCGAGGTAGAGACCCTGTGCTCTTTTGCTGGAGCAATGGGTGGGGTTGGTGTGTAGGAGCTGGGAGTGGAGAGGACGTGAGGAAGAGAGCCAACTCTGCTACAGCCAAGACTAGTTAACTTGTAGCAGCCACAATGTTATTTATCATCCCATATAACAGTGCCTGTCTTGACTGGAGTAGCCTAGAGAAACTAGCTAACTACCTAGGCTAATTTGCAGGCTATGTGCTGCGCTTTCTCCCCAACCCCATTCAGAGATTGATAAACAACATCCTACCTGTTGGTTGCTCGTTGTAGCCTATTCTTTCTCATTTAACTCAGTTAACTTGTAATTCCATCTTGCATTGCATTAGTGAACTCTCACTTTTTGTTACACATTGAGCCTTTGACTGTGGTGCTGCTTTGATTGGCTGACAAAAACAAGCTAAAGAAAGAAGGCTACCGGTCATTTTAAGGGGTGCGTGTCATAAAAACTACATTCAAATGTGTTTTATTAAATTAAGTATTTTTAATGACATGGTTATATCCTTGTAAGTAACAATGTCACATGGATATGTTTATTATATTTAGAAAAGGCCTTTTCATTTTTAAAATATACTTATTTTTTTAAATGAATACTCACAAGTAATCAAATACTGACGTCCGATCAGATATTCGAATATGCCCATCCCTAATTCAGACTGCCTCGAATACCATATTTGGGTGTGGGGTGACTGAGTTAAAGCCTTTACCTAAAGCCATAAAGTGAAGTGTGGCACATTTCCTCCTGTAAGCTGCTTAAACGCCCACACCTGTAGAAATCCACTTTTTCAAGCTGAAAGATGACGGCCAGAGCTTACCCGTGTTGCACAATGATTTAAGTCAAAACGTCATAGTTTTAGTCACAGTATGATACATTTGTGCTTGAAGTGACACATTTGTGTGAATGATATTTCTGCGTCTAACTTTCTCACTCATCATTATTCACGATTCATTCAGGACTACAGTAATCATGATAGCATCCACATTTACAAACTGCTTAAACATATTCTATTGTTATTTACAATAATAGTGACTCCAAAACAGCACTACATCATTTACTATTAATTTCTATTAGGCACAAAATAGTCTGAAACACAAATCCAGGGGGTCTAAGCTACTTAAAGTGAGACCAACTCACACACCTGAGATCTCCTGCCCGCACGCGCGCACACACACACACACACACACACAGGTTTGCACATTCTCACACTTTAGCACATTCTCTCTTTCATACACATTCTCACTTCTAGGCCAAGCGAAATGTTTGTTGACTTCCTGGTTGACTTTTAAAAAAATGTAACCTTTTTTTAACTAGGCAAGTCAGTTAAGAACATTCTTATTTACAATGACGGTGGGTTAACTGCCTTATTCAGGGGCAGAAGGACAGATGTTTACCTTGTCAGTTCGGGGATTCAATCGAGCAACCTTTTTGGTTACTGACCCAACACTCTAACCACTAGGCTTTCTGCCGCCCAAACCACTGCAACCACTATAACACTGGAAACCACTAATACCAAACCACTAATACACAGGAAACAAATCTGATCACTCCACCCATGCCTTATCACCTTTTATGGTTTGATTCAAACTTATCAGCCACTTAATCTGCTATTGAACCTCAGACTTTGTTTATTAGTCTCTCTGGCCTTTCCTTACTCTGTTGGTTGTATATATATATATATCTCTCTATCTATCTCTCTATATCTTCGCATAACATATCTTTTATATATATTTTTTCTCCAAAAACTCAAATTCAAAACACTCTCCTGCAACCCGCTTCACCAATAAATAAAAAGTATTATTTACCTCAAATCTGAAATCCACAATAGAAGCTAGCCAGGAGCTAGCCAGTTTACTGGCTAACGTTAGTATTTAGCCAAACACGGTTGATGGTAATCATCAATCCTTTTAACTCGAAAAGCTCATCTATCCTTTAACTCGAAAAGCTATCGCCAGTTTTGTACAACGCGACTCAGACCAGAATATACCGGACCTATTTTTCTCTCCATATCCCCAGATTTCAACCGAAAGCTCTGAACATTTACACCTGGATCACGCAGCTAGCTAGCTGCTATCCGTGTGACTATTGGCTTACGTCGGTCCCAGAGCAAACTTAAATTATTACGGAGCTAGTCAGCTGAAGAGTTCCATCAACACTCCTGGGCTACAATCACCTATCCGGACTCGTTTTACCACCGGGCCTTCACGACTGTACTACCGACGTTATCTGCACGAGGGAGTTATCCAACTGGCTCCTCCGCGACGTTACCTGAACGGTCATCTGCGGCCCGCTAATCGTTAGCTGTCTTATCGGCTGCTATCTGAATAGGTCTCTCGGACAATTTGTCTTGGGTCACTATTACTATATCTATTTTGCCAATTGGATTGATCCCCTCTACCACACGGAACCCCACAAATCTACTAACGGATATGCACGAAGTGGCTAAAAACAGGACACTGTCCTACGCTAGCTTGCTACCGATGGCCCGGCTAGCTGTCTGAATCGCCGTTACCCCAACCAACCTCACTACTAACTGGACCCTTATGATCACTCGACAAAGCATGCCTCTCCTTAATGTCAATATATATGCCTTGTCCATTGCTGTTCTGGTTAGTGTTTATTGGTTTATTTCACTGTAGAGCCTCTAGCCCTAACATTTATACCTTATCCAACATTTCAGTTCCACCACCCACACATGCGATGACATCACCAGGTTTCAATGATGTTTCTAGAGACAATATCTCTCATCACTCAATACCTAGGTTTACCTCCACTGTATTCACATCCTACCATACCTTTTGTCTGTACATTATACCTTGAAGCTATTTCATCACCTCCAGAAACCTCCTTTTACTCTCTGTTCCGGACGTTCTAAATGACCAATTCTCATAGGTTTTAGCAGTACCCTTATCCTACTCCTCCTCTGTTCCTCTGGTGATATAGAGGTGAATCCAGGCCCTGCAGTGCCTAGCTCCACTCCTATTCCCGAGACGCTCACTTTTGATGACTTCTGTAACCGTAATAGCCTTGGTTTCATGCATGTTAACATTAGAAGCCTCCTCCCTAAGCTTGTTTTATTCACTGCTTTAGCACACTCTGCCAACCCGGATGTTCTAGCCGTGTCTGAATCCTGGCTTAGGAAGACCACCATAAATTCTGAAATCTCCATTCCGAACTACAACATTTTCAGACAAGATAGAACGGCCAAAGGGGGCTGTGTTGCAATCTACTGCAGAGAGAGCCTGCAGAGTTCTGTCCTACTCCCAGGTCTGTACCCAAACAATTTGAACTTCTACTTTTAAAAATCCACCTCAATAAAAACAAGTCTCTCACTGTTGCCACCTGCTATAGAGCACCCTCTGCCCCCAGCTGTGCTCTGGACACCATATGTGAACTGATTGCCCCCCATCTATCTTCAGAGCTCGTGCTGCTAGGCGATCTAAACTGGAACATGCTTAACACCCCAGCCATCTTACAATCTAAGCTTGATGCCCTCAATCTCACACAAATTATCAATGAACCTACCAGGTACCACCCCAAAGCCGTAAACATGGGCACCCTCATAGATATCATCCTAACCAATTTGCCCTCTAAATACCTCTGCTGTTTTCAACCAAGATCTCAGCGATCACTGCCTCATTGCCTGCATCTGTAATGGGTCAGCGGTCAAACGACCTCCACTCATCACTGTCAAACGCTCCCTGAAACACTTCAGCTAGCAGGCCTTTCTAATCGACCTGGCCGGGGTATCCTGGAAGGCCATTGATCTCATCCCGTCAGTAGAGGATGCCTGGTTATTTTTTTTAAATGCCTTCCTCACCATTTTAAATAAGCATGCTCCATTCAAGACATTTAAAACCAGGAACAGGTGTAGCCCCGGGTTCTCTCCAGACCTGACTGCCCTTAACCAACACAAAAACATCCTATGGCGTTCTGCATTAGCATCAAACAGCCCCTGTGATATGCAACTTTTCAGGGAAGCTAGAAACCAATACACACAGGCAGTTAGAAAAGCCAAGGCTAGCTTTTTCAAGCAGAAATTTGCTTCCTGCAACACAAACTCAAAGTTCTGGGACACTAAAATCCTTGGAGAATAAGAACACCTCCTCCCAGCTGCCCACTGCACTGAGGATAGGAAACACTGTCACTACCGATAAATCCACTATAATTGAGAATTTCAATAAGCATTTTTCTACGGCTGGCCATGCTTTCCACCTGGCTACTCCTACCCCGGTCAACAGCACCGCACATCCCACAGCAACTGGCCCAAGCCTTCCCCATTTCTCCTTCTCCCAAATCCAGTCAGCAGATGTTCTGAAAGAGCTGCATAATCTGGATCCCTACAAATCAGCCGGGCTAGACAATCTGGACCCTT
This sequence comes from Oncorhynchus gorbuscha, assembly GCF_021184085.1. NCBI lineage: Eukaryota > Metazoa > Chordata > Actinopteri > Salmoniformes > Salmonidae > Oncorhynchus > Oncorhynchus gorbuscha. Next base: position 28,980,580 of record NC_060176.1, on the reverse strand, counting down.
TCTAAAATGATCTGCCGAAAATTGTTGCAACCCCTATTAACTAGCCTGTTCAACCTCTCTTTTGTGTCGTCTGAGATTCCCAAATATTGGAAAGCAGCTGCGGTCATCTCCCTCTTCAAAGGGGGGGGGACACACTCTTGACCCAAACTGCTACAGACCTATATATATCCTACCCTGCCTTTCTAAGGTCTTCGAAAGCCAAGTCAACAAATAGATTACCGACCATTTCGAATCCCACCATACCTTCTCCGCTATGCAATCTGGTTTCGGAGCTAGTCATGGGTGCTTCTCAGCCACGCTCAAGGTTCTAAACGTTATCTTAACCGCCATCGATAAGAACCAATACTGTGCAGCCGTATTCATTGACCTGGCCAAGGCTTTCGACTCTGCCAATCACCACATCCTCATCGGCAGACTCGATAGCCTTGGTTTCTCAAATGATTGCCTCGCCTGGTTCACTAACTATTTCTCTGATAGAGCTCAGTGTGTCAAATCGGAGGGCCTGTTGTCCGGGCCTCTGGCAGTCTCTATGGGGGTGCCACAGGGTTCAATTCTTGGACCTTCTCTGTATACATCAATGATGTCGCTCTTGCTGCTGGTGAGTCTCTGATCCACCTCTACGCAGACGACACCATTCTGTATACTTCTGGCCCTTCTTTGGACTCTGTGTTAACAACCCTCCAGATGAGCTTCAATGCCATACAACTCTCCTTCCGTGGCCTCCAATTGCTCTTAAATACAAGTAAAACTAAATGCATGCTCTTCAACCGATCGCTGCCGGCACCTGCCCGCCCGTCCAACATCACTACTCTGGACGGTTCGGTCTTAGAATATGGTTCTGTCTAAGAATAACTACAAATACCTAGTGTCTGGCTAGACTGTAAACTCTCCTTCCAGACTCACATCAAACATCTCCAATCCAAAGTTAAATGTAGAATTGGCTTCCTATTTCGCAACAAAGCCTCCTTCACTCATGCTGCCAAACATGCCCTTGTAAAACTGACCATCCTACCGATCCTCGACTTCGGCAACGTCATTTACAAAATAGCCTCCAATACCCTACTCAATAAATTGGATGCAGTCTATCACAGTGCCATCCGTTTTGTCACCAAAGCCCCATATACTACCCACCACTGCGACCTGTACGCCCTCGCTTCATACTCGTCACCAAACCCACTGGCTCCAGTTCATCTTCAAGACCCTGCTAGGTAAAGTCCCCCCTTATCTCACCTCGCTGGTCACAATAGCAGCACCCACCTGTAGCACGCACTCCAGCAGGTATATCTCTCTCTATCTCACCCCCAAAACCAATTCTTACTTTGGCCGTTCTCTGCTGCCAATGACTGGAACGAACTGCAAAAATCTCTGAAACTGGAAACACTTAGCCCCCTCACTATCTTTAAGCACCAGCTGTTAGAGCAGCTCACAGCTTACTGCACCTGTACATAGCCCATCTATAATTTAGCCCAAACAACTACCTCTCCCCCTACTGTATTTATCTATTTATTTTGCTCCTTTGCACCCCCATTATTTCTCTCTACTTTGCACATACTTCCACTGCAAATCTACCATTCCAGTGTTTAATTTTTATTTATTTATTTTTTTACTTGCTATATTGTATTTACTTCGCCAACATGTCCTTTTTTTCCTTTACCTCCCTTATGTCACCTCATTTGCTCACATTGTATATAGACTCATTTTTCTACTGTACTATTGGCTGTTTGTTTTTACTCCGTGTAACTCTGTGTTGTTGTTCGTGTCGAACTGCTTTGCTTTATCTTGGCCAGGTCGCAATTGTAAATGAGAACTTGTTCTCAACTTGCCTACCTGGTTAAATAAAGGTGAGATAAATAAATAAAAGTGGTGGTGAAATTCTTAACCATTCTGTTTTTGTTAATCAGGACACTTCCTGTGGTTACTCAGCTGGCCTGTCGCGTGCCATGTGTTGTCATGGGTCGCTGAAAGTGCCATTTTGAGTCCCACGATAGTGCTGGTAATTTGGGCCAAAAGGGTGTGGGTAGATTGTGTTACCCAAATGGTCTGTTGCAACACATTTTGGCATAATATTTGGTCTAATTCCTCATTTCTAATTCCTATTTGGTCGGAGCGAATGGGTCGGTCTAGCAAGCCAGAAGTTGTGAGGATGCGTCCGGGACAACTTACATTTTAGCTAACCCTTGTTCTGAACTTAACCCAATTCAGCTAACCTGCTATGTAAATTTCCCTGACATTTGTCCTTTTAGTTCCCCTAACCACCAACATAAATTCTCCCCATAATCCTCCTTTGTTATGGTCCAAC